>NC_053455.1:34618457-34673457 GCF_015227805.2 Hirundo rustica
GAAACTTTTTGAAGAAGATTTCTTCATCCTCACTTCCCACTCCATATCCTCCCACCTTCCTAAATTACCCTTTTTACATCTCAATTGATGGAAAGACAAAGAAACCACTGTAAGTGAGCAGAGCTGCTAAGTGAGGCAAAAATTGCAAGGGGCAAGACTGGGAAAAACAAGTCTAGTCCAGTCTGAATGTATGAGGCAAAATCGGCAGAAGGAAGCTAAAAATGTGCACTGACAATGAAGGACAAAGAGTTTTATAAGCATTATCTCTGCAGCCTGTTAAAGCATTTGCAGCAGAAAAAAGATACAAGAAAAATTGACAAGTAGAATTAATAGAATAGAAAGGATAAAAAAATAGCAAAATTATTAAATTTTTTCATACTTATTTTATACAATGGAGCACATGCTCTAGTATTCTGAAAGTTAAGCACTTGTACACATCTTTGTCATTGTTTTGAATGAAGCTCAAGCATATGATTAAAATTCTTTGCTAGATAAGAGTATTTTTTCTGAAATCAGGCTGGAAAGCTACTTGAACAGGAATCACATTTCCAGACATAGGTCCAGGCCCTCGTGTGTGTGTGATGCTATATTTGAAAATACTGTGTGCACATATCGCAGAGAGAATACTTAATGTGCTTGAAGCTGGCACCATGCTTAAGCACCCTGTTAGATTCTGGTTCGAGAGAGAAGGTAAAAGCTGTAAAGGAAAAACTTGTGAGAGATTTAGGCATTTTTCCCGATTGCTATTATACTGTAGAGTACCTACCATTAATGCTGTAACTTGTTGTGTAGACACTTAAGAAAAGAATTCTCTCACACATCTGATATGGCTTTGAAATTCAAACTTTGCCATTTCCGGGTCCAGGTAACATTTTAAAAAGAGTAACTAGTTTTAATGAGAAGGGATAGAATTATACCACTTTTTCTGAGAAGACATAGAAGATAGACAGCAGAGGATAGATGGGAGAGGACTCTGACAGCAGGTGAGAAACCCTACACGAGGTTTTTACAGAACTGAAATCTAAGGTTTAGAAAAATCTCCTAATTTAAAGATTAACTCTTCACAAACTGATTGTTTCACTGATTCATTTATTTTAAATAAATATAATGAGAATATGTTTGGGTTTAGTAAACCAACATGCCAAAGGAATACCTATTTTGGAGACAGAAAATATTACCTTATGGAGGTAATGCTGTAAGGATTAAATGCCATATTTGAATAGTGCCATAGTCCTATAGAAAATGAGAAATTGAGGAGAACATTAGAAGCATGCATTCTAAGTTTTTTCCTAAGTCAAACTTATTTGAAATTGAAACAACTCAGCTATCTTTTTTACATCTGTCTTTCCTCAGGTTTCCATAATGTGTATATGCTTCTTTCATATATATACATTTTCAGCTTTTTAATTGTTTTTAATTTCCATTTGTTTATAGGCTTTATATCATTATTCATTTATTCTAGATATATATGATAAAGTTGAACTGGATATTAAAAATTTAGGAAAATTGTCCAAATGATATCTATATATCCGTAGTTTTCAACCTGTAGTCTTCCATCTGGGAATCTCTGGATTATTCCTGAGTGGTTTGTAAAAATTGAGGAAAGTCCCAGCTGATTTCAGTTGCTTAAATTCACTACACATCTTCAATGGAAACATTTTACAACTTTGAAAATCAGAAAGGTTGCAAATCCTTTTTTAGATATTTACTTACCACTTGCTTGGGATATTATTGATTTTTTCTAAAAAGCAACTGATAACTACGAAGGTTTTTCTTACATTAAGCAGCAGATGGTTTATTCTGGAGAGCTTCTGACTGGAAAACATTAAAATGTTTTCTCAGATTATTTTCACTGAATTTTCCCTAGAATTTCTTGATATTTTCACTTTTATAGGGAAATGTTTTCCAGTATATGGAAACCAGAACTTGGAATGGGCCTTGCTTCAACAACTGCACAGAAGACAAGTAAAAAATGTGTCTGTAGATTAAATAGTCCTCTGCAGAACATGATTTAAATGTGCAATAGAAAATTAGGAGTCCACAATTTAAAAATTGTTGATTTCTGATAGGTATTTCTCAACAGCATTACTTCTCATGTTTACTATATAAATGGGAAAAGAATCAAACTCACATGTTTCATGAGGATGCCCTAACAGGAGTTAGATTGGTCATCAAGGCCCAGAATTAAACCTTAAGACAGGGCAGAGTCCTGCTGATTTTTGGGAAAAGTGCCTGACCCAAAACCAAACCCCAGACTTCAGCCCTTGGGCAGATTCTTGAGGAGATGCTATTTTTTGGTAGACTTTCATTTGCAGCACCTGTTTTTTTTTGGTGTTGGTTTTTGGTTTGGTTTGTTTTTTTGTTTTTTGTTTGGTTTTTTTTTTAATTATGTCTTGTAATGCCATGTAAATGCCACAGGGTTTAGCTTATGAAAGGTTCACGAACTGAACCATGTGGTTTGATTTGTAGCAGTTGGTAACAAAATTCCACATGAAGTTATATGTAAGTGTCACTCTTTGATGAAAGATAAGTTTCTAAGGCGAGTATAATCCCTTCTCACAAAGAGGGAGAATGTGTTGTCCCCACTTTCATCAAGCCAAGAAACCTTTCCCTTTCTGGGCAAGTTAAGAGGACCAGTAACTTGCATGAGACATTTCAGTTGCTATTGCAACATCTAATGATATTTTCAGAAGCTACCATACAGGTATAGCAGATAGCAGAAAACAGACAGGTAACAGATACCACACAGGCATTGCAAAAAGTGCTATAATGAAGTGAGAAATGATCTGGGAGTCACTGCACTTTCTGTCATATCTCAACTTTGATATATTGCTTTAAGAAAATATTTATCCCAAAACCCCAGAAAAGATAGATCTGCTCTCACTGGCAGAGGGAAGGAAAAGAAAAAAAAAGAAAAAAAAAAAGAAAAAGAAAAAGAAAAAGAAAAAGAAAAAGAAAAAGAAAAAGAAAAAGAAAAAGAAAAAGAAAAAGAAAAAGAAAAAGAAAAAGAAAAAGAAAAAGAAAAAGAAAAAGAAAAAGAAAAAGAAAAAGAAAAAGAAAAAGAAAAAGAAAAAAAAAAAGTAGGTGGTGCCTCTGAGATGAACATACTCATTCGAGTGAGTGCCCCTGTCTCAAGGAACCATTAGACACCTCTCTTCCTTGAGAGCTTGGAAGGACTCATTGAGAGAAGAAGAGAATTTAAACTCAGGAGGAGAAGAAAGCTAAAGACATGGACTTAGCCTTGATCTACTTTTGTTGTTCATAGAAAAGATGACAACTTATCTAACTGTATGTGAGAATACTAAGAAGTAGCTAAGGATACTAAAATTTTCTGTATATTTTTAACAATGCAAAAGATGAACATTGGTTCTTAAAATCAGTAGTCTGAGACCTTGGAAACATGTTGCAAATCTAGGAAATCGAGAGTAAGCTGGGAATTGAGTAACATAATTCTGCCTGAAACAGTAGTAAACATATGGAATAATTGGCCAGTGAAGCAAGTAATCCAAATGAGTTTAAGAGACAGCTGGACATTTTTATCTCAGGAGAGAAAGGACTGAAGGATATAGTGGTAAACCAGGGAGTTGAGGATGAAATATACTGAAAGAAAAGGCTTGATGAACCAAAGGATCCTTTCTCTAGTCAGCAATTTCTTATGTTTATAAATTTAATACTAAAAGCTGCTGTGTGAAACGCTATTTCTACATCGTGTTACCATGTCTAAAGAAGAAACATTTTGTTTCAAAGATGAATTTTACTGATGCAGCCTCCACTGCCAGTAATAGAGCTGCTTGATCCGCCCACTTAAGACAAGCTCAACTGCCTCCACTCTCTCCAAAAATTGAATTATTTACACTGTATTTTATTGCTTCAACTTTCAAATGACTTCATGTAGTAGTGCTTTACAATCCTTTTCTTAGCAAATCTGTGGCTAGTGAAAGTGTCATGCAGAGTTGTACGTTTCCAATCCAGCTAGCCTGCAGGGAAAATTTCCTTTATTACGGTTTTTTTCTTCCAACAATGACATTTTACATGAGCCATCAAGAACATCATCATTAAAGATATTAAAAAATATAACCAAGTTTTTTCCAAGTAGTGTGACTAGCTAGTTCTGTCTCTAACTGGTTCTGATGAGCTCATAGTTTTCTTCCCTGTCATCACAGTCACACCATCATCTCTTTCAGAAAACAGAAAATAAAAACTAAAAGACAGAACCAAGCATAAAATATTGAAAAACTGAAACAACATTCAGTTTGTTTCAGTTTAGTACTTAATTTTTAGTACTAAGTTTGGTATCCAGGCTCAAAGTTCACTTCCAATGCAAGTCCTATATGTGGTTACCTAACTACCCAAGTGCTTCACAAATCAGACATTTGGATGTGTAACTGGCAAGGTTTGTGACTGTAATTAAATTGTGGTTTAAACCGATTACAGATGCAAAATTGCATCTCTAGGAACGGAGGCCAGGCTGAGGCCCTTTCAAAAGTCAAGTTCTTCAGGTTGAACCAGAAAGATTGCACAGTGAGTTTCAAAAAGACTTGATTTTCCATTAACTTGTAGTTTTGCTTTTGCTGGTAAAACATCACTGGCCTTAGCACAGTTTTCCTGATTGACACTGGTGCAAGTTAAAAAAAAAGGTCTCTGTGTTTGGAATTAGGGGTGTGGGAGGAAGCTGGATGTATCAGTGTTGAGTGTGCAACTGCACAACTTGTGTTTGGAAAGAGAGGCAGCATTGCCAGTTTCCTGTGTTTAGAAGTGCTGGGACTGATTGTTGAAATGCCTATTCTGACACTAAAATTGCAATTTCTCTGTCCCCTGCTGTGCCAGATAAACAATCCTGGAAAGAGTAACCCTTGTTCAAAATAACGCTGTTTCCAGAAACACTGTGCAAATAATAACCAGAGTCTTTTAGAAGTCAACAAAGCAGGGAGGAAAGGGGAAAGGAAAGGACTGCCAGCTCGAGTAGAGATTTAATAGAAACCCACTTAAGTTCAACTGTATTAGCTCCTTTGTGCCTCATCATTTTACTGGGTGAAGGAAGTAGGAAATAAGGATCTTCTCTGTCTTATCACAGGATATGTATTTATTTGAAGTGTTGTCATCTCTAGTTCATATTCCTGATTGTATTTAATGAAGAACAATAAAGGAATGTAATGTGAATGTCTGTGTAATTCAAACAAACTCAAACAAAAAATAGGCAGGTAGCCAGATCACTGGGTAGGGAAGAGAAGTGTGATCATCCCCAGCATGTACACTGCAGCCCCTGTTCAGAAATCACCAATTATTTCATTGCCCCATTCAGATATACAACAAAGCTTTCCATTCCTCTTGATAATTGGGATTTTCATTATCCTTCTCCCACCCATCAGAAGAGAGGATAATAGATCCCACTACCTAAAAATCATGCACTGGGCACGGGTTTCTCTTTCTGCACTTCTCTGCAGAAATATTTATAATAGTGACCATATTTGCTCACTTTTCTGTTTGGCATGTTTTTCCCTTGTGTGAGACCAAACCTAGAGAAACCAATCTGTAATCAGGAAATATATTGTTATCACTCTATATTTTCTGTCAGACTTCAACTGCTGGAAACATTTCCCCTCCCCCCATTACTTTTCTTTTCTGCAGCTAGATTAATTTTAAAGGTTCCCTTTCTCTTGGGCTAGCACTGCAGGCATGGACTCACCAGAGACTGGTTCCCTAATGACAGCAATAAGTCTCACTGGGCTTGCTTGAGAAGACGTTTGCCAAGCCTTTACTGCTCACCCAAAAGAAACTGCCTGAAAGTCGCTAATATTTTACTATTTTTATTTGAAGGTTTGTTTGTGTTAGCCGAGACAGTGCCAAGTTGTGGGGTAGGTAGGGAAGGGAGGGAGAACTCCAGAATACAGCCACAGGGCCTCATTGCTATCTCACTGTTCTTGGGGGAGCTTTTCCTTGGAGATTTCCAAGAAAGAACTAGTTGAGACAGCTCCTGGAAGACAAGGAATTTGTTTCTGATTATGTTGTAGATGTCATAGTCTGACCGTGTGAATCACACAATAAAGGTGAATTTTTTTCCTCTCCTACTTTTTTTTTTTTTTTTTTTTTTTTTTTTTTTTTAAAAAAAAAAAGACAAAAAAAAAAAAAAAAAAAAAACAAAAAAAACCCAAAAAACAAAAAACAACTCCTGAGACATGTCCTCTGGGTCATTTTTTCTGGATAGTTGGTGATGCTGGTCTGCTCAGCTCTCTCAGCCTAAACTGGTCCCCTGTGAACTGAGAGCGGCCTCCTCATCTACGTCCTCTCCATTGGTCCCAGCCTGAAACACAACAAAGAGAGGGAATTCAGGGACATAGCACTGGGCCTGGGCCCTTTCACTGAAGAATTTCCAAAAGGTTAAGCTTTTTCATTTCTCCCAGCATTATATAGTCTAATAGCTCTCTTTGGCTTATCCTGGAGGTTCAAAACATGTAAGTTGCTGCTCTGAGAGGTAATTCTTCTTTAATTCAGTTCTTCCTTCTGCAAGAGAAAGGGTCTAGTAATACTTATCTGACACCTCAGTGCAGCGAAATAATTTTGTTAGTACAGAGTTCACAGTTCATGAATGAAAATATTAGTTTTTGAGATTTATTTTAGTTATATTTTCTGCAGTTTGACATGGTTTGGAGGGCTTTGGAAATAGAAAAATGTCAGAATGAGAGAGTTTGCATGGCAGGAGAGGAGATTTCCTAGTCACAGACCATGTCCATTTGCAGGAGATACCTTAGATTATCAGCAAAGAGAGAAACATGTTCTTTACAGAGTGAACAATTCAGATTTCCTCATTTAATAAAAAAAGAAAAGAAAACATTCAGCAGAGAAAGCAGAAAAAGCAGTGCTTTAAAATGTCTATTTCTGAACATTTTTGCTGTGCTTGCTTCAAGTTCCATTTCTCTCTGCATTGTTTTATTGTGATTATAGTAGAAAACATATTCCCTTCTTTGTATGTGACTCATAATCATCGTTGCTGACTATTCATTTAATTCAGACTTGCTGCTGTGTCCCAGCCCTTGTCTGAGACCTGCTTTGTTCTAGTATTTGATTGGGAACATGAGCAGGTTTATTCCTCTTTTTCTACCTCACAAGGTAAACAAGGAAAATATATTTCCCACATTTTCCATGTGTTTACAGACATATCTTATCTTTTATATTTGTCATTACAAGCTAATGTTTCAGTCTGTTTAAAGTTGACCTCTCAAGTTGTGAACTTCCTTGAAAAACACTGATAAGCAAAGAAACTTTAACAGCTATTAGTGAGGGAGTGGTGGTGCCATGAGTTAGCATTAGCGTTTTATCTTAAGAAAGCAGAATGCAAATGTGGCAAAAGTTCCCATGTGAAGACATAAGTATATTGACAAATCATCGTGGTGGCTTCAGCACAGCACTCATGAGAGGAAGTGGCCTGTATTCCAGAAGGAGCATTGTTCCAAGGTGCTTGCCAAAAGACATGTTTTTCTCTCAAGTCAGTGAAGGAAGGTGTGCTGCTGAAGAGCAGCATCAGCCACCATGGCATTGTAAAATGCTTTTCACCATTCTGAAACCCTGTGAGGACCCTAACCTATTGAGAGCAGCCCTGCAGGGAAGGATACAGGAATACTGGTGGATCAGAAGCTGAACATGAGCCAGCACTGTGAACTCAGAAAGTCAAGTGTACTCTGGGCTGCATCGAAAGAAGCGTGACCAGCAGCTTGAAGGTAGCCTTCCCCTCGGCTTGTCTCTGAAGAGATTCCCCCCTGGAGGACTGCGTCCAGTCCTGGGGCCCTCAGCACGAGCAGGACACAGATGTGCTCAGGCAGGTCCAGAGTAGAGTCACAAAGATAATCAGGGGGCTGGAGCACCCCTCCTATGGAGGCAGTCTGAGAGGGCTGGGGTTGTTCAGCCTGGACAAGAGGAAGCTCTGGGCAGACCCTACAACACCTTCTAGTGCCTGAGGAGGGCCTAAAAGCTAGATGGGAAGGAACTCTTTATCAGTGTGTGTAGTGGTAGGATGAGAGGCAACGTTTGTCATGGTTTCACTTTAGCCCTACCTCAGCCACACTCAGATGCTCACTCATTCCCCTCTGGCAGTGGGAAGAGGCAGGATGAGGATGGGGGAGAGAACTGGAAAAGTGGGAACACCCATTGGTTGAGATAAAGACAGTTTAATAGGTAAAGCAAAAGCTTCATGCAGGAAAACAAGGAATTCATTCACCTCTTCCTATGGGCAGGCAGGTGTTCAGCCATTCCCAGGACAGCAGGGCTCCATCACATGGAACAGTGGCTTGGGAAGACAAAGCATCACTCTGAACAGCCCTGCCTCTTCCTCCTTCTTCCCACCACTGTGTATTCTGAGCATGATGCCATATGGTGTGGGATATCCCTTTGGTCTGTTGGGGTCAGCTGTCCCACTGTGTCCCCTCCCAGCTCCCTGTGTATCCACAGTCCCCTCTCTGATGCGGTGAGAAGCAGAAATGGCCCAGACTCTGTGTAAGCACTGCACAGCAGTATTGAAAACAGTCCCATGTTATCAACATTGTTTCCAGCACAAAGCCAAAACTTAACCCCAAACTAGCTACTGTGAAGAAAATTAACTCTATCCCAAACAATACTAGCACATGGTTTTAAATTGAAAGGAGATAGGTTTAGATTAGATACTAGGAAAAAGGTTATTTACTGAGAGGGTGGTGAAACATTAGAACAGATTGTCCAGAGAAGTGGTCGATGCCCCATCCCTGGAAATGTTTAAGGCCAGGTTGAATGGAGCTTTGAGCAACCTGGTCTAGTGAAATTCCTGCTCATTCCACGTGTCCCTAGGGGTGGAACTAGATGTTGTTTGAGGTCCTTTTCAACCCAAACCATGCTTTCAACCCAAACCATTCAATACGTGAGATTTATGCTGTGAAGGCTGGAGGACCAAATCCTGCTGCACTTCCACCTTCCTCTCTTAATACATACTAGCAATTTGACCAAGTAGGGTCAGTGGTTTCCCAGAATTTTTTCAGTTTTGGCCAGGAGTTTTTAAAGAAACATGGTTTGGGAAGGGATAGAGTGAAGAATTCTCTTCTTAATACAGAGTTAATTCAGACAGGGTTGGAGTTTTTTGCTTTTCCATTCATTTGTTGATCACTCAGTGAGTGTTTTATGTAAATAAAACTGAGCCCAGTATTGCTTGCAAAATCAGTTCCCCACATGCTTCTTTATCCATTTTTTCCATTTTTCCATTGGTTGCCTAAGCCACATGGCATGATTTTTGACCACTGTCTCCATGAAAGTAGATGTACAATAGTTTTACTAACAAAAGGAAGGATGATATCAAATTTTCATCCTCTCATGGACAGTGCAGGAACTTACTGAATTAGGCAAATAGGCAAAAGCGGGAAACTTGCTTTTTACTTTTTTCCCCTGTTCTCTTACAGCAGGTCTTTCCCTGAAATATCACTATTAGAAATTATAGTAGAAAAATGAGATATGGGCTATGATAAGATTTTTAAAATTCCATCTGGAGAACAGTAACTCCATATGCACATGGGCCTACAGCAAGGAACAGCAGAACAATCAGAAATTAATGAAATACCTCCTAGCACGTGAGTCTATGGAAGAGCAAGAGAGGGAACCAGTCCTGTACCGAAGGAGCAAGTCAGAAGGCTGAAGAAAAGATATCCTTGCATCAACATTGTAATTATCCCAGAACCCTGCCAGGGCAACGCAGCTCTTATTCTAGCCAAACTCTCTGTGCAGCATGAGCGCAAAGAATCACAGTTGTATTTCTACCTGTTCCTTGTGGAGCTCAGCCCTCTAACTGCAGAGCCTATGTGACTGTGGACTCAACAGTGTGTGTCAAGCGTGTTTCTCACGCTTGACAGCTTTCTATTATTTGTGACAAATTTTCAGTGTTATTTTCACAAACACTGAGTAACTATTTTATGGGGACATTTGTTCATTCCTCACTTGCAGAGTTGCAGTTAGGGACTCCTTCAGCCTCCTGACTGGCTGGGGGAAGAGGGGAAGAACGTACAAGAAATTTTAACTTCTCTCTTATTTCCAAAGCAGTGAAATAGTTGTTCTCATCTTCGTGTATTATCAATGTGTTAATGAGCCAGTCAGCAATGGAATAAGGTAGGAAGCTACAAGAATATACTCCTGATATATAGTTTATTCCAGTCCTGATCCAACAGCAGGAAAGTCCTAACATAAGCAGTTGTAGGATAGTTGCTGCCTACCTTGCCTCTGCTGGGACTGCTGGATCATAGTGCTGGGTGCAAAGGTACAAGTCTGACAGCACAAATGTTCAAAGTAAGGCAAGAAAACAATAGTAGAGATTCCTCCCACTTGCTCCATCTGAAAAAACACTGTTTTATTGCTAAGTGGATGAGCTTGGTAGGAATTTATCAACAAACATTCATGGAGAAAAATTAAACTGTTCAAATGTTCGTGAGAAAAATGAACAAGCCAGGGTTCAAAGCAATAGTCTGATCAGACTCACCTTCCTCCAAGAAATGCAGCACATTCCTTCATCCTCAGCTAGGATTCTTATTGCAGAATGGGTAGCTAAAGGGGTGTGGGTTTGACTGAAACACTATGTTTTATATAAATGTATTATTATTTTATTTTAAAATATTTAAGAGCATATGCTTTAATTAAAATGCCTTTAAAATATAAGTAAGCATCACAATTTGTAAAGAGGCTGGAAAACTTGACACAAAAGGCTAGCTTTTGGAACCAGAAAAAACATTGTCTAATAACTAAAATAAATAAGATTCATACTGTTTTCTAGACAGAGGATGGTTAGGTATTTAGATCCAATTCCTTCAGGGTATTTGTGCATTCTCTCACAGATTAACAGCAACTAGCAGAGCGAAACTCAAACTGTTTTGGATCTGGCCCTTCTTCCCATGTATAAAGAAAAGCAGTAAAAAAAGAAAAATTGGTTGAAAATTGCTGACCAAAAATCATCAACAACTCTGACTTTGCTGTCCTTAACCAGGCCGTTAGAGACTGGCTGCATCTTAAAAATAATCAAGGTCTAATATGATGCTGACCCTGTTGTGTCTTTTACATTTTTGGCATGGAAAGGAAATAACAGAATCTCTCCACAGGCTACTCATTTATAATAAATACTGATTGGCTATACTGGTAATTTTATGTGATAAAGATATTAAATTGTGTCAATAAACCAGAAACAAGTGATGTGTAAAATAATTATCACTAAAGGGAATATAATAAGTTACTTATTAAAATCCATAGATGGATTATGTGACCCTGCGATTACAAAGCTGGGGAGCTCATGGCTTGGTATGCATCTTTTGGTCCAACCACCTCATTGCACTCTGTCAGATTACTGGCTCCTGACACTAAATAAAATTCAGGTATGATTTATGGAGTGGCCTTTTGACAGGAGCTAGAATCAGAAATGGTTTAGGCTTTGCTAGTATTCAGCACTGTTTTCATTAGCTACTGATATAATGCAGGTATTACATTTAGTCAACCGAATTATGTGTAGCTCTCCAAGATTCTCCCTCACTCCCTGTAGTCATTGTTCCACTCATAATAAAATTTTCCTATCAATTTGCCACAAGAGAAAGACTGAAGTTCACTAAATTACATTCATGTGCATTTGAGCACTAGACAAAATGATACTAATTAAAAAAAACAAAACAACAAACCAACTTGATTCTATTTTTAAATTGTTCATGGAGAACAGGGAAACTGGCTCACAGAGGAGGCCACCCCTGAATTTTAAGCATGGGAAATTTCATATGCCTTAATTAGCAAAACAGCATCAGTCTAGAAAAGAATAAAACAAAGAGAGAGATGCTAAATAATATGTCAAAAATGACACCTGGCCTCCCCTATGCCTGATTAGTTTGAGAGGTTTGCTATGTGAGGTGGAAGCATCATTCTGCACTTCTTTCTCCCTATATAATTTTATTATTTTTAGACAGCCTGAAAATGGTCTTTTTACACACAGACAGCAAAAGAACCCCAGTTCTGACAGCTGAAGTGAAGCTATCTCTGTGGTTTAGCAGTTCTGCCACACAGAAGGCTCGAATTTGGGAGTGGCCTGGGGGCACTCTCTTTATGAGCCTTTGATGCTCTGATGTGTCACAGAGGTGAGGCGCTTTGACTTCAGGCAGCAGCGCTTGCCGATGGCTCCTGACTCTGTAAGCACCTCCTGATGACTGAATTATGACGCAGCACTTGCATGGCATGGCTGGAGATTGCTTAGCCCCGTCCTGACTGGGGACTGAACAAAGTTAATAGGTGTTTCATGTACAATGTGCTGATACACAAAATCCATCCCAAATTAATGGCTGTGTATCAGAAGAGTTATTTACAGAGCTTCTGCAGCAACGACGAGGCTTCCTGCCACCTGTAATGCAGAGTGACTTCCTGGGGCATCTCCAAACTCTTTCTGCTTACAGCCTGTGATTATTCCTCTGCATTTCAATGAGTTATTACTTTTTGTTTTTAACAGTTACTGGATGTTGTGACTTTCCTGCCAACAAGCACTCAACAGAGGGCCAGAAATTGCTAGCTTACAGTTCAGTCTGGAGACATGGCACCCATGCCATCTCCTACGATTTTGAGATGTTGAAGTACCTCAAGTGTGCTAACTTTTGGTCAGGTCTTCAAATCCTTATTTCCATGGATATTCTATTTTTTTTCTTCTACTTTGCTGCTGTCTTCATACTGTTGGTTGGTTTTATGCTGGAAGTCTAAACTCTTTATATAGCTCTTCTCACCAGGGGAAGGGAGTTCCAGTGTTAATGAATCTTCTGGAGTCCCCCTTACCCTGTGTTATAAATAAAATGGACCAAATTCAAAGTATCAAAATTTAGAATTTTATTATGAGACAAAATATCAGTCTCAGAAAGCCACAATTAAAAGGACAGCGCCGAGCCCGGGATCGGCGCCGGGTGAACACGGATATCAGTCTCTGCCAGCCTGGTATCCCCCCAAGTTCACAATTTTGGTCTCCAGCCACCCTTTTTTATACACTAGATCGCGGAGTGAAGTCCGAAATTCTGACGTTATCCTCTTCGAGGCGTCTTCATTAATTATTCAAGTCCCGGTATCGGGAGTCTGAATAGACCGGTAGGGTGGAACAATGCAGCTGATGGCCGAGCCCGGGTGTGTCGTGGATATGTTAATTTCGACGGAGACGAGTAGAGATATCCATCTGAAGTGATTATCTTGGTCTCCGGACTTGTATCTTCGTCTTCCGTGGTTCTTTGTCTCTTTTCAGGGATTCCCGGCAGCAATAGTTTCAAGGCCCCCTCTCTGGTAATTCCAATCATACTTTCCTCGTGTCCCTCCTGTGCTTCCCAAGCTGAGGAAATTTTCCATTTTTGGTTTCTACATTTTACTTTTACCTATGTTAGTTTGAGCACATCTTTGACACTCATATTCATACAGTTTAACATTTACCCTTTATAATTTGATAACACGAATTAACTTCAGCACATATATTACACCCTGGTACTATCAGCGTGTTCTGGATGATGTTTTGTACTTAAGTCAGTTTAGCTCTGTCAGAACTCCGTTCACATACTGCGTATGAGCTGGGAGTGATTACTTCCCTGCTATTTATTGCTTTACGTGTCAATTTTATTGCTGGGGTGGCACCTATATGTTATGGCTGTAAGTCCCTGGCTTCTTTGGTGTGCAGCCTTTCCTGCTTAGCTGTTGCTTCTCTTAACTGATCTGTTGCCTGCCTATTGTCCTTCTGGATTGCAGCAGGCTAGTCCCCAAGGAAAAGATTCTGGCTTACCTCTCTATGCTGGGCTCACATTTAGCTCCAGAAACAGTTTACTGTGGCGGTTCAATGCTGCAAAGTGGGGATTAGCTCTTACCTTTCTTACCTTTGCCATGTTTCTTCTGTCTGCCTCTGAAAACTATTGACATAGAGGATAGAATGCTTGTCAATTTTTTACTCACTTATGAGAAGAAGCTCCCAGTTTGGCACTGTATTATTAAAATTCTGCTGATTTACATTAGGCTCAACATTGTAGCTCATGTAATACCTTGCAAAAGGTGCTTTTGGTAAATTTTCTTGGTTCTCACCCACTCTTATTCAAGCTGACATTAAGCAGCTAAGTGAGCACTTAAATTAAGAGTATTGTTTCTCTAATCAACACAGATGGGGAAGAGTACTTCACAGGGCCATTTGGATCACAGGTTAACCTGCTTTATGACCTAGTTTTCTTTTCCACAAGTGGGAGTGACTCTTCAATGTTTTACATTTTGCAGGATGAACTCGGGCCCAATTCTGCTTACCCCAAATCAGATGCCCTGTCTCTGTTTAGTTTTTATCCTCAAAAGTTCAGTCCGAAACAAGCTTTA
The DNA here is from genome assembly GCF_015227805.2 of Hirundo rustica. Lineage (NCBI taxonomy): Eukaryota > Metazoa > Chordata > Aves > Passeriformes > Hirundinidae > Hirundo > Hirundo rustica. Next base: position 34,632,801 of record NC_053455.1, read on the forward strand.
AGCTAGGAGTTCATGAGACCATAGCACCCTTTGCCAAAGCACCCCACATTGTTCCATGCACATTGTTCCATGCACATTGCTCACTTGTCTTTTGTGCTTGATGCCTGGTTAGACAGTACACTCCTCAACATCTCCTGTACTTATCCCTCAAGAAGTGGGGATATGCAAACAGATTTTACTGTATAATGAGCTCAGACTAGCAGCCACTTACTGAGGTGTAGCTGATGAGTACTCTCTTATTGAGGAATAGTAAATAATTTGCATATGATTGTCTACCCATATCCGGAGTAGAAATAGAATCAAGATTGGAAAAACTTATTCTTAGCACAGTCAGGTGAAATCTTGGCCCTTCTGGAATCTGAAGAATCAAACAAATAAAAAAACTGAAAAATCCTTCTACTTTTTACATCATCTACCACTTCCTGACTACATTTGTATTCCAGACACAACAGGTGACAATGCCAGCAAAGCAGGCTCAATCTCTCTTTCTTTTGTCTATCTTAGGAGAGTCACAGGTTTTATGGGCACACAACCCACCATGAAGAAAAATATAAAGTGCACTTGTATCTTGACAGCCACTCTGTGGTAATTACTTATATGTGTGTTCTCTCTTCATAATAAATGCAGCATTTCTGAGACAATCTACCTCTTGAATGTGGGATAATTCTGATTTACTCTTTTGGAGAGCATGCACAGCTCATTATTGAGAAACAGCTGATGCAGTGTATATTCACACTTCAAGTTATCCTACTCGAGACTGTCGCTGTGCCCTAACTTCTGGTCCATCACAGAGCTGATGAACCCAACCTCTTCTTCAAGGAGGACACAGAAACTTCAAATTTTGAGACCAAATATCTCAGGAAGTCAGTAACTCTGAGAGTTTGTGAGGGAATATGATGTGAAACAATTATTCTGTGTGTTATTATAGTTCATATTTTCAATTTGTGCAGAAAAAACACAGCAACTGTGGTTGGAAGTGTGAAAATTTTTGCAAAGTTATTACTCAAGTTCTTGTTGAATTAAGGAGAATTTAATATGGCTGCTTGCTGCCTCTGCTGAGGCGTAGCGACCTGGTTCAGGAACGACACGGCAGCCACACCCAGGCTGCTCGGGCCACCAGCTCACAGACACCAGTGTGGTGGACGGCTAATGGCGTTTATTAACTGGTTACATCGGCTTATAAAACTTCTGTTTGCTACATCATTTCTGTCTGCTTACGTTACAAATTACGTGTTGCTTACCTTATCAAGGACACTAAACAACAAAGTGTTGAGGGAGGGGTTCTGTCTACCCGTACAACGCAATGTCTTCCGACCGCCTGTCCCTAATCTCCTACAGCTGCTCACCGTCACTGCTCCATATCTAGGTCTGAGACAATATTTCTGTGACAAGTGCATATTGTTTCGAGATTTCTGGTTCATTTTTCCTATTCTCTTAGGCCACAATACTGAAATTGCAGTGCCAAAACCCAAGATGATCTATGGAGAATTCATGTTTTATTTCCTTATGAGGCTAGATTTGGATTGGATGTTATCCTTGTCCAAATGTTTTACCTGTCCTTCTTTCAGTGCAATATTTTTTAACACACTTTATACCTCAGCACAGTCTACAGTTATACTGGTCTTGGTGAGCTGGATGAAAAGGCAGCTGAATTGTGAATTGTTCAAGCATGGATTTGAGGAGATAAGAATTTTTCTCTTCAGAATTTGTAATTGGGGGAGGGCGGTGGAGTTGGCCATTATGGATTACTTTCTTCTCAGCTCCTGTGAAATTTTTTGTTTCTAGGACAACAAAATCTATATACCATGCAAAAGCAGTTGTGTAATAAATGGGGTTGGTTACAATGTTTGGACTGGAGCAAAGGTAGAGGAGAGTTACATGCGTAATCTTCACAACTGGACATGGTGTCAGGTGCAGCCTTGGAGTGAAGGGGTGCATATCCTGCTGCAAGAATCTCCTCACAGCACCAGGAGTAGGGGCAGATTCACCAGGACTGGTACCACCTGTCAGCAAAATGCCAGGTCACTCATGTCTCAGTGTTGGCAGGGAAGCTCAGCAATGGCACAACTCCCGCATCACAATGGGGACTGCCTCCATCCCAGGGGAGCTCCTGCCAGGCTTTGCTCAAATCAGAGGATGTCTGTCTGAGTACAGGACTGCATGAATTGGTTCCATGTTTATTTCCACTGTCTCTAAGGAGGAGAGGAGAGTCAGTTGAGAATGAGGATTTGGTGGCAGCAGAACTTCTTTATTGCATGACATTTCTCACATCCACAAATGATGATCAATGACAGAAAATAAGATTCAGAAAAAAAGGATAGTCTGGCAAATCCTTGAGATCAAAAGGTCTTAGAGGAAATTTTTATGTCCCCTACTGTATTCATATTTATGGAATACAGTTCCTGTTCTTTGCAACACATGCACATTTTATGGGTTTTGCTCTGACTTCTACAAGTTGTTTATTTTTAAGATATCAAACCTGTATTAAATAAGACAATTGAAAAATACATTATATGTATCCTGGGATAAGTAGAATTTATCCTATTGAGATCCTAGAATTTCAAATATTAAGATCAAGCAATCCATAATAGCAGCTATAAAAAGTGGCAGTGTCGCCAAGTGAATTGTACACTGGGATCCAACAGACATGGAGCATTTTCTTTCTCGTGTCTCTGAGCTGCTTAGGCAGGTCACTTTTACTTCTTTCTGCCTCAGTTATTCCATCTAAAACCTCAATAATAATGCTGTCATACTTTGTGATGTTAGGTAGTACTACAATAACCTCTTCTTTATATGCAGGAACTGAGAGCTATCAGAAATAAAAATATATTTTCTGTGATGGACTGTTGCTTTTAAGGCTCAGAGAAGACTGTCAGCAAAGTTGCTATTTTTGGCTGCAAAAATTGTGGGATTGAGTTTATTGCTAGAATGGATTATCTTCCAATAAAAATTGTATTTCATTTAAAACTTGCTTACCAAAGAATGTACACTACATTCACCACATCAATTTTCATATTTTTTATTAATTTTAAATATAATTTTGTTATTCACTGGTTGTTCCTATTACAGCAATAGTGGATGACACATTCATTATAAGCAGCCCTTATTTCCAGACCAATAACTTTTTGAAATAACTAGATTTTGAGCAGAAATTGTCATACTTAATTTCATCTCAGGGTGAATATTTTGGATGTTTAATTTTAAAAATCTGAAATTGAGCTGGATTATTTTAAAGGATAAGATGTTCAACAAATGTCAGGTATTAATTGGTTTGGTTTTTAGCAGTTGTGAAACACACTGCTCAATCTGGTTTCCTTTCATAAATCTGTTAAGTATTATATTTCATCTTGTGCAAGAAAAATAAGGGGGAAAACCACCAAGTTTGGGGGTTTTCTTAAAGCATATAGTGACTTAGCAATTCAAGTTCTTTGGAAAATCAACAAGGCATTTTTGCATGTCACTTAGGCTCAAAGTGTCACATATACAGCTAGGTATCATTGAAATAATTGCATTTTAGTCAAAATTAGTTGTAAAGTATAAGGTGCTTTTAAAGTTTTGGGTTTTCTGAAAATTTTGCTTAGAACTCAGTGGCTTGCTTTACACCAAAAAACAGCTGATTACTAGTGTGGTCCCGCTGTAAAGCCCTTGCTAAGTCTAGTCAAAGGGAATAGGAGCAGCCTTGGGCACCAGTGATTGCAGCTAAGGTTCTTTATTGGCCTGGGAGAACAGTAAAAACAGTGCAGAGATATTTTTAAATTCCTGTAAAAAAATCTGGACTGCCCTCATGGAGAAGCTTGTGCTTCTGTCTTCGACTTTGGTAACCTGGTTTATTTATTTAGTGACTGGAAAATCAAACCAAGAACTGCAACTTCTTTGTAGTTGTACTGATGTCCCCCATCTTGTGTTGAGAGATTTTTCCCTGGCAACCATCTGAAACTAACCTTTACACTCTTTGAAATGCTTCTTTAGAGCTTGCCTCTACCTGTGCCTTAAAATCACTCCCATCTGTCTTTGGTTAGGCAAGTGACTCCTGCTTTTTATGCTAAATTGTTTGTTTTATTGTTACTTAATCCTCCCAAACCACCACCACGCCCTCACATCTCCCTGTGAGCTCTGTCTGATATGCAGATTGGGAAAGGTTTGGGGTGGGGACTCTATTATTTGATCAGTACATTTAGCCTAGCACAAGGAGACGATCCCTAGCTGACACCCTGTGCATCATGATAGCACAAGATAATAACAGGATTTTATAGGCTAGCAGGTATTTGCAGGGCAAATGATAAATAACAAAGGGAGGTTGGTTGTGTTTTGTGTAAGCAAAGAAATATGATTAAATCTTCTGCAGGAACTTGAGCCTATTCAGTGCATAAATCTTTCCTAGCCTTTCTGCTACATTAATACACAAACAACTCCTGTGAAGACCTAACTCCATTGCTTTCAGTGATCCACAGTCCTTACCTGTAACAATAGCCAAGATCAACTGAAGTTACATTTAAAATTTTTGCTAATCAGTATGGAATTGAATTCTTTCTAAGAAGTATTCTGTTCATTTTAAGTGCCTCAACTGGAGCTCTGTCATTAGAAAAGAAACATTTGGGGGTCTGGGAAACAAAACAGGAATGCCAGTAAGGTAATTATCATAACAGTCGACCCTGGGAGTGCAGGAAGTGGTGCTCTGTGGTGCAAACGCTGCTCCTCACAGCCCCCAGCTGAAATGAGACATTTCCACTAGATAACTCAAAGTAAGTTTTAATATTGTTTTTAATCATGGAAATGGTTCAACCACTCTTTGGTCTATTCATTACAGCAGGAGTGGTTATTTCATTTTTTAATAGGAGCACTTACAAACAATCCAAGTGTAATAACCAGCAGCATAAAATTATCAGTGATTGAGTCGATGCTGAACTTCTCACTTGTCAAACAGCGCAGATTGTTTTTTCCCCTTTTCTTAGCTCTTAGGTAAATTTCACTGCTAGCTAGCATCTCACGCCAGACAAAGAGCAGGGAAGGGATGAAAAAACATGAAGCATATGCGTTGCAAGGCCAACACAATTTCTTGTTTGTGGATGAAAACTAGGGCTGTAAGCTAAGTGGGAAATGCTGCCGGGGACCTGCCTTGAATTCTTGCAAGGAAAAACATCAGGGATCAGAAAGCTGGTTCAAAAGACAAGTGAAAGTTGATGAATTACTTTGTGTGTGTTTTAATTACCCTATCATCCTGAGCTTTTTGTGTATTGATCTGAACAGTAGTAATAAAGCACTTTCCTCCCCTCACTCCTTTTTAAGCATTAGAGCTTTGTTTATTAGGTATGCTTCTAAGGAGAGAAATTATTCATCTTCCAGACTAGCATGGAGAAAGGGGGAAAAAAATACAAATAGGTGGGCATGATCTCTTCTGCTATTCAGTATGTTAAATCTAAATTGTTCATATAATTATTCCAGCATGTATTTTCTTCTGGGCTGCAGTGAGGCAGAAAAATTTAAAACATGAGAAATTGGACAATGCTAATGTGAAGTGAAACATAGTTAAATGTTACATTCCTTTCAATGTCATTTACCAATAGTTACATATCATACTAAAATGAAAGGAAATTATTAGCCTGAGAGTCGGTGTATTAGTGGGATTTACAATAACTAATATTTGAATAACCCTGAAAATAAACCTGAAATGAATATTACCAACATTTGATCAAAAACAGTTCTGGGCAAAGGTGACTGGGAAGGATACCTCAGAATAATTCTGAGGAGGTATTTTTTTTGAGCTTGCCTGGGATCCTCTGTAATTTAAAACTATTCACTTTAAATATTAAATGGTATAAATCATGATAATAAAATATAAGGTTAATGACCTTTATGAGGTAATGGCAAAAGAAGACAAAGAAAAAAAAAAAAGTAATTTCACAACAGCAGTGAAAGGAAAGCATTTTGAATCGCACATTACATGCAGATAAACTTGGACATTCCTTTGAGCATCAGTTCCTTAAGGAACCTGCACTGAGAATTTGGCTTAGCTAGAAACTGCAAATTCTCTCATCAAATCACAAAACAAGACACTAACAAAACTGCAAATGAAGTCTCTCTATCCAATTTTTCACTAAGCCACCAGCACAAAGTGCCTAATGTCTCCCCACTTCCCTCTCCTTGGAATGGGGCTGCCAAACTCTGCTGAGATTCCTGAGACACACAGGCAAGCAGAGACCAGTGGGGCCCCCATGAAGCTCTTGTATGAAGGATGGGGCACATGTATGAGCGATGGGATTCCAAATCCCATCTTTACCCAATAATAATTAATAATTAATTAATACTTAACACCCATCTAGTGCTTTACAAGCATTAACTAATTAAGCTAATTCACCCAAGGTCAGTCCTTTGTACTCACACAATACCCGAGATCTTTTTGATCATACACCCTAAAGAGTAAAAACAGTATATCAGTAATGTTAGTTTTAGCCTAACATTATTTGGAGATTTTGATCATTAGGGATGGAATTAATCAAATATCTACTGTGTCCCATTTTTGCATTTTATCTTCCATTCTGCATTTACTATTTTTATCTTTATTAATAGCTACTGCTCAGTGGCCTTAAAGAATTTCTCCATTCAACAGAAACTTTTCTTTCCAGAGACTTATGCTAATTAGTACCTTGTTTGTGGCTTCAGCGTGATTTATGAGCTCCTCTGAGCCCTGAATAACAAAATATCAGGCTATCTCCATAACTGTCTATTAATTTGTTTATCTTTCTATGGGTCTACCTATCTACAGAAATTTAAAACAGTGCAATAACTTTCAAATCAGTGACGTTAATGCAGCATTAGATTAAAAGAATGTTACTTTATACAGGCATAAATGTAATTTAGAGGCACTTAGAGGAAGCTATATACTTAACATGATTCTTGGCCAGTGAAGACAGGTTGATCCCACTCATTTTAGGATTGCTAATTTGCAGTTAATTAGGAAGATTGATTCTGTCCTCTGATGCATAGGCCCAACCCTAAATGCATTTTTCCGGTTTCCGTGGCACCATGCTAGTTATCATTGTCAAGGTGCGAGTATAACTGAATGACACAGTCCTTCATAAAACATAATACTTTGGGAATTTGGGAAAGTAAATCTAGTAACCTCCAGCGAACATTTTTCTGGTTTACTCTGTAGACCGAAATCTAGTGTCATCTGCATTTAAAACTACTTTCAAATCACATTCCTTTGAGAAGGTTTATTGCAATTAGCAAATAAAAGCAGAGACTTGCTTTAATGCTCAACAAAAATAGCATAGTTTCATAGTTTGAAGGAAATAAAATATTGACATTTTGCTTGAAGGAACTTGTATCCTTAAATAAATGCAGTGGGCATGGCATATTTAAGCTTGTACCTTTTATAGAAGCTAACATTTATTTTCAATGTGTTATCTCTTGAGGAGATTCTTCCCCTGTACTCTCAAAATACAAGCTGCTATGAACGGATTTGGGGGAGGAGTGAAGATGGAATTATCGGCAGCTGGTGTGGGCTAGCAGTAAATTGCTGCTCCCTTAGAGCAGAGGGAAAGCTGGAGGAGCTGTGCTTGAGGAGGGAGTCTTGGGGCACAGAGTCTTGTGGGTCTGTCCTGGCCCAGTGCAAGTCACACCTGACACGTATGAAGACCAAATCTACTCATGAAAAGTACATCTAATAAGCTGAACTTTCTTTACACTTTACTTGATTTCAGACTGGTCATTTCTCCTCCATTTGGATTTTGATGCAGCTGTATCAGATCTCTGCAAAGATAAACTAGAACAGTTCCTGCCTGTGCCTCTGTCACATCAGACTCTGGCCGCAATGGTCTTCCCAGCTAGTCCTCTTTCTCTGCCTCTGTACTTTCCCTTGCCATAGCACATAGGTGTTACAATAGATGGCTGTTCCACACATCATCCTATCCCTTTCCTACCAAAGTTATAGCTACACTGGGGTATTCTTCTATGGTCAGACAATTTTTCTGGCCTGATTGTTTCAATAAACAGCACACTTTCCAGCAATTTTGTGCCAGAAAATGTGTTCCAGGTTATCTGCCATGGGAGTACTGCTCTAATTACTCATAAATAAACAATTCCTTCATTTATCACTTCACAAACAATGAGGAAACTTTTCAAAACAAGTCTATGGAAAATTCCTATGTGTTCTAAGACAGCAAAATGAGGTGTGTTGAGTCAGTCTGGAGCAGCACAGTATACTAAACCTGAGAACCTGTGGAGGGCCAAAGGCATTTTCTTATCCATTTGAGGAAAGAAAGAGATAAGGAGAAATGCGATGCTTGCTACAGAATAGTTCCCAGACTCAGTAATTCTCCTTTCAAAATTTCAGTGTGACTGTGTTCAACATCTTTCTCTTATACCTTAACCTTTCAATTTTGCAGTCGTCAGTGCTCACAGTCCCATAAGCCACCGGTTGCAAATAAAATGAAAAATATAAAATACCAAAATATCGACCAGATGTAAGCATGCAGAGTAGCAAGAACAGGCAGTGGACACACCTCTCAGTCAGCCCCATCAGCTCATTCAATATACACATGTGGCTTGTTGTCAGAACTTGTGGTTGCAGCCCAAAAGGATCAGGATCAAAGCAAGAGCTTTCCTAGTTCAAAGCCAAATTTGTGTCTTTGCTGGCTCATTTGAATTTTTCATCCAGACTTTCATGGCTTCCTTGTGTGCTTGTAATTACCACATCTTTAAAACCTGACAATCCCTTCATATGGGCCAAATTCTTTTCTCAGATTGTGCTTGTGCTCTACACAGGGGTCCAAGAAAAGATATACATATGCTCTCTACAACACAAACTTTGGGCCCAGATTTGATCCATTAAAATGCGAATAGAAAAATAAGCACGTTATGAGTGTATGCTTCACAGACAGGAGAAGAAAGTAATTCAAAAGCTTCTGTATAGTATCCTTGGGGCCTGATACGTACTTCTAGAGTCTCCAATAGACGTTAGGATAAGTAGATAGTTGAATATTTTCCCTTTGAACAGTAAATCAGCCCAAATCTGCCTAGCAGAAGAATTAAGCAGAAGCTTAATTATTCTTGCATTAGTATTTGCAGAGGATGCATTGTAGGTCCTCTCCTGTTTGGAATACGAAAGCTGCGAAGGCTCCAATCTCCACTTGTGTGCTCCTAACTCCTGCTTAGGGCTTATCTCCCATTGATTTCCATGACCAAGATGATAAGCACCTTTGCAACTGTAAAAGAGCTCAAAAAGAGCATGAGCTGTCAGCTTCCCCTGGAGTGGGGAAATGCCCCTTAAGCAGAGAGTCAGTGAACCTAAGACTCACAGCACCCACACACACATGCTCAGGCTACACAAAGTTTGCAGGTCACTTGTTGGAAGTGAAGATTAGATAGCAGAGTTTAGAATAGGCGGGAGGAAGTTTTAAACCTGGTGTGGAGAGAAAAAAGATCTGACCCTGAGACCATGGGGCCATAATCAGTTTTAGCATGCTTTCTACACTCCTTTTACTGGGCACAAAAAAAAAAAAAGGTCATAAGGAAGCAGAAAATTGGAAAACACTTGCAGAAGGCACCAAAAGGATGTACTTCTTATTTAAACCTTCTGTGATATGTGGGTTTTAACCTCATTAACTCTTCCTCAACCAACAGGATTATTGCCAGCCTTTCACAGGGTTTCCATTCTCACACTTCTGGAGGTCCTGTCTACCTCCTAGCAGCCAGTTAAATTCTCTTAAACATCAGCTTATCCTTTTCCTCTGACTCACAGTTTCCTCTTTCCTCCATTTTATTTCCCTTTTCTTCCCTGATCTCCCAACGTATTTCATGACCACCTCTGAGGCAGAGTCAGCAGCCCAACACAGCCGTAGTGACTCCCATTATCCCCCACTTTCCTCTGTGCGTGCTTAAATCCTTTCCTGACCTCCAGTAGGCCTTCCTACCTTGGATAATCCCACTGAGGGGTGCTCACTAGGCTGGGAGTCTCTCCTGGGCTTGCATCAGCCTGCTACATTCAAATCTCATGCTCTGAGGCTTCCTCAGGTCAGACACATTCTGCAATGAATCTGACCTGGGGAAGCCCTGAAGCACAAGATATTTGAAAGGAGGATCAGTCTGAGGTTTGAAGCAGAGAAGGGGGGCAGCGGGGTGTGTGTGAGATTCATGTTCAGACCAGGTCTTATTGTTTCTGAACCAGTTTTTCCACTGCTAGCTAACCATCGCAGATACCCAAACCACATTTCCTAAGCTATTCAGCAGGTCAAATTACTTGTTATTGAAGTGGAAATAAGACATGGGGTTTTTTTCCCCATTGTTTTCCCTAAAAATACTTTATATAGGTGTGTGCGAATGTACACATGTAAGTGCAATGAAGCATTTAGAGATTACAATCATTCCCTGAATGAAAACTGATAAATATAAATGTTTAGCATGCTTGTTTAAATTGTGAAAGTACTATTAATTAGGATTGTTTGTTTACACTGTTTTGGTAATGTCAAGATGCCTGAGTATAACTATCAAGACCTGTCCACCTGTCAAAGATCAACTGGGTTGTTTTAGCATTGTCTGCCAGCAGGAAATCTCTGGGTCCATACGGGCCTCGGATAAATGAAAAAAGAAAAGGGGGTGTAAAGAAAAAGAAAAGGAAGACGTTCTAAAGCATGCAGTTCTTTATGAAAGCCACATGCTTCTCCAAGCTTTTTGGTTGTCATTACTCTATCATATTTTAGTATTTGTAGAATTTGAGTATGAAAAGTAATTAGGTATGATATAATTATTTTCACATTTAAAACAGAAACAAAAAAAAAAAAAATCCTTTTGCCTTAGAATCTTGACAAAAAATAGTTGCAATGCACGAATGAGTTCTTTAAAAAAGGAAACTCATTCTATAAGTAGTTCTCTTATCCAGCTATGCCTAAAATAGGACTAACTCTATCTAGTATCCCAATTACATAATACAGTATATTAAAATAAGTCCCCCTTAATGTTGCGTTGCGAAGGGTTTGGAGTCCAGGAACAACGTTGGAATAGGGACAGAGTGACCTTTTAAAAAGAAAAATGAAATGAAATACACTTTCATTTTCCAGAAATATGCATGAAAGTAAAAACTTGACAGCATGGAAGAACATAAGCAAATATATCTTTTTATTTGAAGATAAAAAGAAGCAGGGGCTAGATAGGGAAAGGAAAAAACCTGTGAAAAAAACGGATGATGCAGTTTTTACGAATAAGCAGCTTAATGTATCTTGGCACCCACAGTAAGCCTTGTAGGAGCTCAAAGTGCCTCAGGCAATCTGTGAGCAGAATAGCAATTTTATTACTTTGTCATTAAACCAATTTCACAGCAGTATTGTTTGTTAATGAGCAGCGGCAAACGAGCGAAGATGTCACACACTGGAATAGCAGTGAGATTTGTGACCCAAGCTCAGAGCACTAAGATGGAAAGACCATGGCTATAAAAAAGGAAATACTTTGGGATGAAATGCAAAGTCTATACAGCAGAGCTTGTGTTTATGAGCTACCATTTTGCTAAGAGCTGTGAGAGAAATAAAGGTCTGGAAATATGCAGTTAAAACAGGGCCTATAAAATTAAAACCAAATTAAAGTATAGCAGAGGATTACTGCACAGGCTGTACTCTACAAAATATATTTTAAGTGATGAGGTGAAATCTAAATCAGTTTTGTTTGAATTTGGTTAGTATTTATAAAATTCAGTAAAGCCATACCAAATTCAAAACCAAAGCAGCAGCCCAAGTCCTGTGGTCTCTGATCTATAAGCGTCACTTTGAAGAAATTCAGTTTACCAGTACTTAATTAGCAACTTGTTCCCCCTTTGTAAGCAAAGATATATATATAGGTTTTATAGGAATATAAATACTGAACAGACACAGTCAGTGTGCCTGCACACATACGTGCATATACACACACGAACAGAGACACTCTGATCACACGCTGATTCTGTACCAAACAGTGAATCGCAATCACCTAGAAAAGAGACTACATGAAGCTGAACTCTATCATTTGATAGGACTCCTTTTTTTCTTCCTCTTCTTCTTCTTCTTCTTCTTCTTTTTTTTTTTTTTTTTTTTTTTTTTTTTCTTTTTTTTTTGAGCCAGGGCTGATCTTACAAAGAGATTGGGAGAGAGCCTTGAGGGATACAAGAAACAGTGCCAAGCAGGCACATTATTGAATCCCTGCAAGGCATCCCGAGGTAAGTTTGCTGCCTGAGCTGTCTTTCCATGTTTATACACAGGGAAAACTAGTTCAAGCAACGCAGTAAGTGGATCAGCATGACTGACTTAAAGGAAGAGGGGAAAATTAGCCCACCATTTTGCTCCATTTGCACTAGAGATGGGGAAATAATTTTGCTGTCAGGACTTGCTTCTGAGACACCTCCTTTCTTTCCTGTAATAAAGCCCCACCCCATTTGTTTCTATTACAATCACACTATTTAGCATAATTATCCTCTTAAAAATATCTAGATCACTATAAACGCTTCCGTTCTTCTGCGTGTTTACTACCTCACCCATGAGGATTTCAGCACACTAGCTACCATACATTTGTGGTATGCTTTAAGGGCTCTGGCAACAGAATAAATTGAGCATATTTGTGCGTGTCTGTGTGCCTGTGTGGATCTCGCTCTCAGTTTCTCACTCTCCGTGTGCATAGTCAATTTGAACAATGTATTTCACTTCAGTTCACAAGCACGCTGACCTCTCTATCCAGTGATTAATATTTTTAGATGCTTGGTTTCATAGCTTGGTAACTCGTGCATGTTTTCTGCTATTTAACTAAGTGGGTAAAGGGGACGCTGCAGGAAATGCTCATTGTTGAGCAGTAGGCGGTGCTCACAGTTCTGGGAGCTCAGCTTAAGACTGTTTTCTGCCTGACAGGGCAAGACCCCTAGACAAATCCCTGGCTGGGTCTATGGTAGTTGGCAGCCATTCAAAACTGGTTCTCTGCCAGCAGTATTACTAGATAGCCAGACAGATCAATTCACTTTTACATTCCCGCCATTATTTATAGCACACTGTATATCTGCTCTTGCTTATGAACTAATGATTAGCAAATACAGTACACATAAAACATAAGCATTTGTTCTGTGCAAAGCTTTCTGTTGCTGATATTGCAGATAGTTTTACAGGTCACGGAGCCTTAAAAAGGATTTAAAGGGCATGTCTTGTGTAACATTTGTTCCTTTGAAAATGATGCTCCCTTCCTATTTTTGTGTAATTGGAGAGGATAGAAAGGTTTACTTGCTGCTTATGTTTCATTGAATTCTTGCATTTCCCCCTTCTCCCACAGACTACTAAGGAAAACACGTAGGAAGAGAGGCTTATACAGTATTATTTGTTATTTAAGAACTGTAATTCTATGTAACAGGCTTTTTTCCAAAAAGATCTATTGGTAAAAACAAACCAAACCATGGGAAAAAAAAAAAAAAAAGAGAGAGAGAGAGAACGAAAAACAACAGCCCTGCTTGCATTTCAGAAGATGTCAGGGCAACAGCAATTTTGTAAACTGTAGAGACAGATGATTTGAAAACAGGAGAAAATACCACACCTTTACTAGGCTCTTGTGGCTGTTAAAATACCAGTTATGATATTAAATTGATTCAGTTACTTATGGTTTTGAGCTAGAATAGGAAAAGTCAGCCCAAATCTAAGGCCCTGTCTTCAACACAGTTCTACTGAATTTTTGAAATCCAGATACAATCCAAACTTAATGGCCAAATTAGTCCCTGGCATAAACACGGGTCTGTGCAATTTGAACATTTTTAGCTGATCGCCACTATGGGTCTTGCCACAAGTTCCTGTCAGGTAGCAGGGCTTATGCTTATTACACTGAACATTATTTCTCTGAAAAGTTCATAAAAAGGAGGCAGACACACTTTCACTTCTCTGAAATTAAGTTCAAGACTACTGCAGCAAGTGAACTTTCAAAAGTTTCAAAACATGCTTACACTAGACTGCCTGAGTTAATTCAAGGTGTGCTGCTGGTGAAGAAAAGTTACATAATAAGAAAATCTGGTAATTTGGTTCCCTAAATTGTTAGTTAACCCATCCTTTCGTCTGCATTGAGTTTTAAGGGAATATGATGTCAATATGTTCTTAAGAAATTGTCCCCTTCCTATTTGGCAACAAGCGAACCAGAAAACTTTCTGCATAGCCTCAATTCCCTTATTGGGAATTGAGCGTTTACAGGTGCTCAAATTGAGGTACCCTAGGAGTGCAGTGCTATGATAGGTGCTTTCTAGGACAGTGAGAATGCAAAAATTAACATTATAATAGTAATCAGCATAACTAAACCAAAGTGATTTACATCCAGTGAAACCTGGCCCAACAGAACAGTAAAGGTATAATTAGCTTTTCTTACCATTTCTTAGCATCAAAAATAAATGCAGAGGAAGAATAGAAATGCTTGAACAACATAAGGTCCCTAAAGGGCACATGCTCTGATAAAACCTTTCTGCTCAGAAAAATGTGACAAAAGCTGATTTGTGAATGTTTTGCGCCTTACGTGATCAACTCCACACTCAATGCATACAAAAGCCCACAATTAAGACTATCCTATACTGGCTTTGTATTAAATGGTGTATATATCCAAGATGTGGGTCAATGCAGAATCAGAAATGCTGGCTTGGTAAAAATCTTCCCAAGTCAGAATTTTTGTACACCAGTCTAGTGACTATCTTCCATTTTTTTTGTTATTTGGAGAATAAGGTTGGAATGGTGAGCTCACTAGTTCAATGCTACCAATAACGAAAGAGCAATTTCCAGGAGAAACTGAGCACTGGAGAAATTAGAAGATTTAGTATGTTTCATCTTAAAAAGCACCAATGAAAGCAGAAAGATTAAAAATTTGGATCATCAGGGTGGGGCATTTCCATATTCTGAGGAAAATTATAGTCCAGAATGTGCTTCTCACCTTAAATAGATTGCAATAATTCTTTGATATCTACTGGTTCTATCACTTCTTTCTTTTTCTTCTGGATTCCTTACATAAATTCAATAACTGATGTAAAACACAGTCCATATAGGGTTTCTCAAGTCAAAATTCTGTATTGCACTTGTATAATAGAAGCCTCTTCTTGGCCAAGACTATCACTGAGGCAAGACTTATCAAAAATTCATTTTTCATTGTGGTTTTCAAAACATTGCATTTTGAAGGGCTTTTTATAAGCCATCTTTTATCAGACAACATAAATTATCCTGTATTTCACTTGCTTGTTTCAACATAAATCAACCCCCCAAAAAGTTTCTTCAGCTCTTTACATTGTCTGGCCTGGTTCATTTGTTAGCCTGCAAGTTTAATAAAGATTACTTTCCCTGTGTAGGAAGAATATTCCATTTTACATGGAGGGAACAAAGCGAAGGAAAACAAAACCTACATTTTAAAAGCAACGCTATATCTCAGAAATGAATATATTGTATGTTGATAGGCAGAGTGTCCTATAAAGCAGCCAGTAAGTGCTTTGGAAGACACTGAGAATATTTCTGGGGTTTATATTGAAAAATAAATCAGGATTTTTCTATTAACTTTAAAACCATGTGGAACTCTTTTGTGGAGGTCTTGAATGTGGTAAGGTCTGTCCATGTATGTTTTCCAGGATGTCTTTCTTTCTCTCAACTTTAACTTTTCAGTACCCACTGAAACACAGTAGTTTAGTCAATCAGGGCTGTAACAGGAGGAGAGAAATGAAGGCACAGTAACTTAGAGTTCACTTCTACACTGGAGAACAGTATTGCTTTCTGGAGGAAAGGATGGAGTATTGCTGATCCCTTGAAGCTCTTGCTACTCAGATCTGGGGAGTGAACTCAGGAAAAAGCTACTCATTTGATTCAATATAAGACCTTTTCTCTGTTACTTCCTGTATCTTTAGCCTTTTTTCTTGATCCCTCATTTCTCAGACTTTACTTTCTTTACAGACAAAAAGTAGATGCCATCTTACTCATAGGTGTTCTTTCCTGAAGTGGATCATTACTTTAGTATTCTTTTTTAAAAATTCATGATTGAGGTCTATGGCCTTAATTATAACAAGCTAAAATAATTTTATATACGACCAAAAATTTTCACTCTTGATGTGTATCCTATTGCTAAGTTTAGTCAAAGGCCACTGATACAAAGGACAAAGTCTGCTCAGCAAAAGCCAAGATGACTGTTGGCTGACTTATTCAAGAACAAACACTCAGAACTCATTCTTCAGACAAGGCCTAACTCCATCAGGCTGTGATAGCACCTGCCTAACTCTCAGTCATGTTAATGAAGTTATCCATATGCTTATAGACAGGCGCACGCTTAAGTAAACTGCTAAATCAGGGAGAGCAAGTCTCAACAGTCTTTGGCTCATTGAGGCTCTGGAGAGTCATGTTTGCATAAAAGCAGTTCTGAGGAAGAACTTTATTCCTTAGCCACACGACTTTCTGTTTAATTGTGTATGTCAAAATTCCGGCGTAAATGTAATTTTTTTTTTTTCTCTCCACAAATCACAGACAAACCCAGAAACAGTGCTGTGGTTTGAGCACCAGTTTGGTACAACAATTCCTTTAGATTTGAAATATGGTATGATAGTAAAACAAAACTAAAGATGAGTCCAAAATCACTTTATGAACCTTGGCTGGAGTGCATGTTTTCTGCTGAAATGCAGCATTACATTAATTTTATTTGATTGTGCTTACTGCAAATATTTCCTTCAACTCTATCCAGAAACTTCTGGTTTTCCTCTTTTGGGGAACTAGTCCAGGACACCTAATCTGTAGACTTATTAGTCATAATAAGGCAGCTCCCAGAAATTCCAGCTGAGATGCAAAGCCCACTGTGCCACATCCATGTAGTAGGTGGGTCAACTTCAGAACTCACATACTTCTTTATATACAACACCCATGTCTGTTTTATGTACAAAGATATCTTTGGAAATATGTCCCCTAAAGTATTCAATCACTTGACAAGGTTATAATAGTCTGCACAGCCTTTAATAGTGAAGTCAGGGAGTGGATTCACCATGTGAACAGCGTACAGATACCAGAATGTAGCACTGAGATGGAGTTGTGTGCTTCCACAGAGGTGTTCAAACAGTAATTAAACACTGAAGCAACAAATTTGAGCTGGTGCAAAACTGCAAAAGCTGGTTCTTGGAATATCATACTAACATATTTTTGTGTTATGTGACAACATATTAGAGGATAAGATAAAAAATGTATTTAAAAAAATCTCACTAAAATATGTTAGGTGGAAAAGCATTAACATAACATAAAAACATTTTATAAAAAAATTATTTTTCTCCTAAATATAAATACATTTAGCTGCTTCATTCTCTGGCTTTTCCAGAAAGTCACACTGTGTCCCTGTGTATGTAATCTAAATGAGGCAGTGGTTGGGGCAGATTAAGATCATATTTTCAAAGTACTTTTATTCTTTGAGTCTCTCCTTCTGATTGTCCATATTCCTGTTCTGAAGTCTGTTGAGGTGAGCAGCAGTTTTTCCACAGATTTCAATTCTGAATTTTGAATCAGTCCTCAAATAACATTTGAAATAACTCACTCAAACAGCTTTTTCAGGACAACATATAGACACACGGCAGTTTCTTGCAAAGGACTGCAAAGGATGCAGAAGTTTGCATCCATCTCTTCTTTTTTTCATGTGTCATGGCATGGAGATAATAACAAATGACTGAAGATACCTACAGTAACATCTGTACCACCACAGAGCTGTTACAGAACCCTCAATACTCTTCACCAGCTTGTCTTCATTACTGTTCACCTGCACATGAAATCACAGAGAAGCAACTGTAAGCCACACTACAAAACATGTACCTGACATAGGTGCTTTATCTTGACCTCAGGGCATAGATTTCATCAACATTTTGAACAACATGAGCATTTATGAACTCCAGCAAATTTGGTGTGTATGAATTGTTTCTGCTGCATATGGTGACTTTAAATGAACATTGTGTGGTAGTAATGCAGGATATGCCTCCAGGGAGAGAGTACAGTGGGGAATTATCCCCACAGCAATGCTCCTCCCCATGCGGTCTCGATGCTTGGTGTGTAATAGTCTACTCTGACTCTGCACAATAACTTACTTCCAAGAAACAGTCGTTTAAGGGGATGCAAGCTACCTGTAACATGAATTGTTTTCAGTGGAAACAGAGTACTTTTTGCTTACACTGGCATGCTCAGAAAAGGGCATATATGTTCTTGTCTCCGTCCACTGTAAAATAAGCAAAAAATATCAGTGTCACATAAATCCAAAGGTGCTCTGGCATGCATGTTTCACTTCTGCTGTGAATCTCAAGATCAAGAAAAAATGACCTGGCAATGAAGCAATGACTGCTTTAATCAAATTGTTTACTTATAATCTTCAAACACATAAAATAGTTTTATTTGAAGGAAAAAAAAAAAAAAGAAAAAAAAAAAAAAAAAAAAAGAGGATGTATGATGCTTATTACTCGTACCTTCCTTCAAGGTCCAATAGTTACTGTGCTTGCAATTTATATACTGTAAAGTATAGCATCATAGGATATTCTGAGTTGGAACACACACATATGATATAAGATTTTGGGAGGTTCTGATCTGTTGACACTCCTGCTTGTCCCAAAGTAAATGAAGAGGAACTTTGTTGTGATTGAGAGCTTTTACATAGTGCAAAACCAGGGAAAATCAGACTTATCATTCCTGTGATGGCTTAGAACAAGGTCTCTGAAAACTGCTGGATCATGACACTCAGAATCATAGAATCATAAAATTATTAAGATTGGAAAACACCTCTAAAATGATCAAGTTTTGTTATCAACTTAGCACCACCACCACGTCCTCAAGTGCCACTTCAACACACTTCCACCACTTGTTCTTTTGTTGGCCTTTGTTTCTTTCACCAGAAGCCATTGAATTGACTTTGCTATCCCTCTCCACCATGTTCACTTCATCAGACAGATGATGGCATCTGTTTTCAAATGAGCCACATGTTACAAAGAATCTCAAGTTCATCTGCTTAATAGGAAATGTATCTAAAAAAATTCCTTAAAATAGACTTGAATTAAAGCTAAATAGAGCTGAAGTAAAAAAAAATTCAGAGAAGCTTATGTATTTTCTCATCATAAGCCCAAAAAGTTGTTTTGCCTTCTGCCACAATTTCTGAAGTCTACATCAACACTCTTCTCCTTTTTAAACCAGGGATTCTAATAGCTTTATTGAAACATGACCATGGAGTTACCACATTCTACCATATTCTGGTTTAAGTTGTGCTTCCCAAACACAATATGTGGGTTTGCCCACAAATGTATTTGAACAAGAACCAGTCATTTCAGGTGTATGACTTTTCTGTGCCCACTGTAGAAGTAAATTCCTTCTGTATCTCTATATTCTGCTCACCCATGAGTTAGGGTCATTTTTTTCTCTTCTTCCTGATTGCTGAATTGCCTTTCTTTTTACTGTCTGCAAAGGTTAAAAGATTATTTATTGGGCTTTCTAAAATGTTTTTCTTTCCTCCCGCCTTTCTGAGGGAGGCATTGAGCTAGACAGTCATGAGGACATTGTAATTTGTCCATCTACCACTTGGTAAAGGTTTATCTTATGAATAAGAAAGTATTTCATATGCCAAAAATATTTGCAATTTCAGCTCTAAGTTTTAGTCCAGTTCCTACCAGTACTTGCCAAAAGTCAATTACCAGCATTTGTTTTATGGCTTGTAAAAAAAAGGTGAATCTTGGAATAGACATCATACGGACAGAATTAGTTGTTATTCTCTTTGGTAGGCTCTTTAGAGAGACAGCTAACTGACTGGGTCCTGAAATTGAAAATGTCTATTTTTTATTTAGGAATTAAATATACAAAATAAAAAGCTCAAAATGAGGACTATATTCTTCTCATAGATTGTTTAAAAGCAGTAAATCGAAACTTAGAGAGAAGAAGATAAAGATAGTAAGAACCGCCCCCCCAAAAAAAAACACCAAAAAATTCCCCCAGATAACAATAATCAATTAAACATTCAAAGATAAAGAAAAAAAGAGGAGAAAAAAAATTTATCCAATTCAAATTGTGAGGTAAAGTACTCTTTTATGTTCCATTTCACGTCCTGCAGGAACAATAACATTCTTTTGAGAATCAAAACTAAAATCTAGACATTTTTAGCTCACAGGAAAATATGTGTTTTGATTGAGCATTTATATGAGATTAGAATTCTTAAATATCAGTCTAATTATCCATATAAAAAATAATCTCAGAAAGACTTTTGAAAAGTTACATGTGAATAACAGTTACAGAACAAATTGTAAACCAGACTCTAGTAATTGTAGCTAGTGCAATCAGGCCCTCAGCCATCATCAGAATTTCAATCAGAGGAAGGTAAATCCTGTGCAGTGTAGAGGAGTGGATATATTAGTAGCTAGATGTTTTTGTGCCCTTTATTGTCAATTTGTCTCAAAAACAATAGAAAATGTATCATGTCAAAATAAGGAAAATGAGAGGTGAGACAAGGAAGAAATAATTATTAATATTATTAACCAACAGGAAACTGAGCATCAGGTAGATTAGGGGTTTGGTTATTAGTGAAACTGTAGGAATAGCATGAAATATGTCTCCGAGGTATAACAATAGCAGAGTTTTGTTCTTTGTGTTTGCTCATTACGGTGATACGTATTCATTACTGACCACTATTTGCTATAGGTTTTGATCATTTCAGTGTTGGATGTTTCCCTGGCTTAAAGGAAGATTGGGTGGAAAAGGAGTCTGTTCTAAACTCCACACACTCCTACTCTTTCTTTATTTTCTTGCTTCTGAAAGGGCGATTCTTATACCTCTCCCTTCTTTTCATAATCAGAGTCATCATCTACTATTAATTGGTTTATACACATTAAGAAAGTGAGTGAACAGACTCAAAAAGCAGATACAATTCACTCAGATTCGAAGTCCTTCATTCCATAGTCTCTCCTTCCTTTATATTGCCATCAAAGAAGACTAAAATAAACATCCATCATTCTTTTCCAGGTTCACCATGGTGAGTCTAAGTTTCTGTGCCCAAGGATTTTGCATTATACGTTTGCACTCTCCACTTTACAAGCAGTTATTTCAGTAGCTGGTGGGACCTCCAATCCCCTACTCTTGTTGAAGGATGACAACAGTGATTTATTAGGTCTTTCCGTTTTGTAACTACCATGATACTGTAATGAGCAAGTATTCACTTCACACTTCTCTTCCTGATAATCTACTGGTATAGATCTGTGGTTTCCTTTTAATGTCTGGTTCATTAGATGGCATAAATGTGTGTAGCATTTTTAGCTGTGGTTGAGGAAAGCAGGGAATGTTGAGGTTAAGGTTTATTATGACTGTCATGTTCAGGAATGGAGAGCTATATACTATTTCTGCTCTGAGTGTCTGCACATAACTCCAATTGACGCTGGAGTTATGCATTTGCCTGAAAGCTGTTTATCACTTTGTGAGTACTTTCTGTTTCTAGGGGTGATCAGAACAGAACAGATCTGAGTACCAATTATTTTGTACCTCCTTGAAAGGTTCTGTGTAGCTTGGTTAAAGATATGATAGCATAGTATCCTTTACTATATTTTACATAGCAACAGGTAATAGTTCTGTCCCTAAAACCACAAACACAAAAACATTAAGAATATTCAACAGTGTAATTTATTATGTAGAGGGCACTATACAGTTGCCCTCCCCTGATACTTGAAATACAAGTGCTTCATGAGGGAATAAACCCCTGAAAGCTTGGTTGCAATTTACTTCTTTACTTCCTGCACACACTAACAATGATAATTGAATTGAAAAGCATTTTAAAATTCATAAATATATAAGTAGCCATTATCTAGTGGAAAACATATGTCTGGCTATAGGACCTGATCCACTACTCAGTTACTCCAGTTTTAAACTAACTCAATAGTAATCAATGAGGAGGCTGTTGTGCAACAGAAGTAGCATAAGGCAAATAACATTTTTAGCACGTGTAAGGGTCATTTTGCTTAAAAAGAAGGCTAACATTTTCATTATGTGCTTATTTTGGGTACTTTAAACCAAATGCCCAGTAAAGGAGGCACTCAGAATAACTGGGTACTTTTAAAACCTGCTTCTACTACAACTGACAAAAAACTTAGAGTGTTTAGCTACCTATTTCTATTACAGTGGGGAAAAACATGCTGGAGTTTTTCCCTTTGGTGGGGTAGAAATTTGTTTTTAAAGTAACCAAATGTAGCTGCTCAGTAATCTAATAAGAAAGTGATTTCAGCTGGAATTTGTTTTGATGGTTAAGACAAAACTTCATAGGTTGGTTAATGGAAAGTGAACAGGATGATCTTCATATGTTCATAAATGCAAACAATTTAAGATCAGAAGGAGACCATTAGAGCCTTCAGTCTGAGCTATTTTCTCTTCAATTTAACTCAAATTACTGCTGCACTGAGCATACTTGAGTTTGGCTGAAGGGTTTTTTTTAAAAAAAATAGGCATCCCGCCTCAATTTTTCTGAAAATCATTGACTCCTGAAGTGTTAATCATTACGCTGTGTATTAGTAAAGCATGTGTGGAAAGCAGAATCAGTAATTCGCAATGCTAAGTTTATATAAAATCAACAATCCTCCCCTGCTACTCCCCCCAACTCCTATGCAAACCTAGCACCATAACCTAGGGGATGAACATAAGAGAACACAAGGCTCTGGTGTTATTTGCACCTTTCTGATAGCTAAGCTTTTTGTGGATAGTCTGCTGTGGAATTTCAAAGACAATAAGCAAACTTGCACCAGACAAATAAAGTTGCATTCCTTTACATTTTAGATGTGAGACATAAAACAGATACAGTGCTGTTCAATCCTTTATCAAGGTGACATAAGCCCAGAAAGCTTTGATGCTGTCTATTGCAAATCTCATGAGAATTTGAGTAGGAAACAAAATCTGATTAGTTTGTTTGACTCGCCTTTCTAACTACATATATTCAGAAAAGGTTTCCGTACAATTCTCTTCCCCTCTCTTTATTGTGTGGTTTGCTTTGTTTGCTTGAATTTAAAACTGCCATTATGTGAAAGTGTTGCAAGCATAAATAATTTAGAAGGTAACTCTGTGGGGATACTAATAAGTCCCTGCTTTTTCTAATAGCTACTCATTATGGTTCGGAGAACTAGTATTCAAGTTACGTAACATCACTGTGTCACAGATATTGTGGATGCTAACAATAAAATAATTTTGACATCTTTTTAATTAAGTGTATTTTCCTTCTTTAAAATGCCCCTTTTGTTTGCAACTGATTTAAATTCTCTAAAAATACCCAAAGGCTTCTTGAGTACAGAGATTGATGGACAGGCAGATATATCCATCTGGTTTTATCTATCTTAAGTGTGTGGATGTAATACTTTTCCCCAATAAGAGGGCACAATGATACAATTATCTATCAATGAACAATTACTTCTAAGGGAAATCTAATCAGTTAATAGAAGTTAAGAAAGACAAATGTACAAAGGTAATCAGTGGTTCCAACTCAAACAGTCCTACTCTGTTCACTCTCATTTAAAGAAAACAAAAAGCTTTTAATGGGACTTTTCTTACTTTTACCCCATCACTTCACAAATTACTTTGCCAACCATTCACAGCAAAATAGTAATTTTAAATAAGCCAATATTGAGATCAGGTTTTATGTTCTTGATGGTAATGACAGTGCAGATGCCCTTTCAGACTTAAGTCCAACTGTTGAGTCTTTTTTTCATATTTTTGTATGGTCTCCAGTAAATGAAAGAGAAATCAAGCTCCTTATCATGTTAACCTCATCCTGTGATCTTTTGAAGTCATAAGGCAGGCAGGCACTGTTTAAAGCAGTCATAAGGTATTGTCTACTTCATGCTCAACACACAACTAACAGAGAGGATTAAACAACTGATGACATGTAGAAGCCAACCTCTCATAGAGATGCAAACTGTTTCAGGACTTGGTTCTTTGGACTATATAATGGAGAAAGATATTGATTTTAGATAACCATAAACTGTTCAAAGCTATGTTTTGGGTTTGTGGTTTGTTTGGGGGATTTTTTAACAAATATTGCAGAGATTTATCAGAACCATATTCACATCTTCTGTTCCAAAGGGTAGCTGTGTAGTGATGGTTCTGAGGGCAAGTTATTTAGATGTTAAAGGATATGTAGTCCATTCAAACAAAACAGAACGCAAGAACTGGGAGAAAGGTATCACTTTAAAATACTGCAGAAAGCTTCACTCTAATGACTGTTAGAGTTAAAATTACTGATGAGATGGAACAAGCCACAGCTGCAGATACTGCAGATTGCTTGGCTAACAAATTTGCAATAAACAGAGTAGTCTAAATGAAGTTCATGTTTTAGTATCATTTTATATATATGGGCTTATAACCTGGCAAACAAAATCGACAGTGAACCCGGAACAACATTACTCTATCAGACATTCTTAAATATGAATTTTACTTCTGGATATTCCTCACACATTTATTCCCAACACTGTCCCAACCCTACACGTATTTCCTAGTGTTTCTAGTGTTCTTTTTCTCACACCTACAGTGTCCACCCCTCTTCCTATTTCCACTCCAACAATATGTCTCTTTTGCTTCTGCCTTCATCTTTTCCCACCTTGACTTTTGTAGTCCCCTTCTCCCAGGACTCTAAGCCCCAGTTCTTCTTCCCCGCTTAATGTATCAAATGCTGGTGCTTCACACACACACCAGAAAAAAAAAAAAAAAAAAAAAAAAAAAAAAAAAAAAAAAACCACCACAACTCCTACTTAGGCACTTCAGCAACCTTCCTCCCTCCTTTTCTGTACCAATTTCAAAATTGTCTTCTTTAAAAAAATGTTGAAACATACTTCAACATAGATGTGTCTTCTCCCCCCACCCCATTCTGCATTCTTCTCACTCTGTCTAGTGCTGTCCTCCCCTCAATTCAGCAATTTCAGTTGAAAAATACTTCCTTTCTACCATAGCTCCCATCTGAAGAGCCTTTCTGTATCTAAAGAGCCTTTCTGTATCATTGGCTAGCCATATATTTTCTCCTTTGCCTGTACATACCTCTTAATTTCTCTCCATGGAAACTGGTTTGGGACAGCATTCATGAGGAAGATTAATACTGTATGGCATGCTTAAGCAGTTATTATAGGTCTGTGCTCTATTGGAAAAAAACAGAGCATGATCTTGGTAGCACTTGGAATAAATTTGGCAGAAGGATTAAATGGGGGGTTTTGGTCTGGATGCAAAACATGCCCCAAAATAATTTCTCCTTCCAGTTTTTATCTGGTTTTAATACACTTGAAAACTAAGCACCCATCTTAGCTGCACATCTTTGCATCAGATTCATCCTAGCAAGCAGGTACAAGGAACTGTGAAATATGTGGGATTTCATGTTATGATGTTTTCATATTTCTTCTTTTATAGACCCTAGTTTCTTGAACTAAAGGAATACAGGTCCTCTAGATAGATTTTTTTTTTTTTTTTTTTAAATGGGAAACATGTTATCAGGCATCAAAAATTAGGCAGCTAACTGGACCACTCATCTCAGCAAAACTGACTGGTGGTTAAGGGGCATACATAAAATACAGCTGGATTTTTCAACTCAGGCTTTGGTTAGGGTGTTAAATTTTTCTTCTCCTATTGACCACTATATTTGTTTTTATTTATTTCACTGACTCATAGAGCTAATGCACTTCCTGAAATATCTCTGAGAACTCAAGGCTGTGCTGTCTTAAGCTAGAACTTACTAGGATTAAAACATATGGGGCATTACTAGGGTCTGCTAAACTTCATGTGATTTATAAAGATATAAAGCAAAGCTTTTATAATTACAATGATGCTAAAATTTTTGTGGATCATAATGTAGTCACACTAGAAAGACTGATTATAACAACTGAAGACTCAAGAAAAGGAAATGGAAACTTAATTCTCCTTTACTAGTCAATCTGAATGGGTGTCTGCATTTGTAGTTTGTAAAATTTCTTCAGTTTGGACAATGAATTCAAATAAAAACATTTCTTTTGTTCCATTTCTAGTTAATTTCTTATCAAATTATTTTTTAAATTCTTATGCACAAAAGTACAATGCTGAATTACTTTGTTTGAAGATGTTGCCTGTGAATTTGGTGCATTTTTTCCCTTTTCACTGGCTTTGTTTAGTTTTGTTTTACATAATATTTCTATTGACCTTAAATTTTGTGTTTCTTTCAAAGGTTGGTTAAAGATGCTGTGAAACTTGGCTTGAACTTCTTATGAAAGTGTTATTATAATATTGGCTTATGAACTAATTAAGCCACAATAAAAGACCTGCGTAGCATATTTTATGAAATATTTCCTCATTAATATATAGGTATCTGTTAGATATGTATCACATTTGAATTGCATATGAGTGTCAAGCACAAACCCTGCAATCTTTAGTTTATCTTCTGCAACCTTTGAATTTTCCAGCATCACCTAGTTGCTATCTAGTCCCAAGAAGCTTATGAACTTTTGGTCCACACATACTTTTTACCACTGGTGAGCATGCACAGAACTACTTAGAATGGGATATAATTGAGAAATCTGGAACTGTAACCCTAGCAGTGCCATAAAGTGAGATATCGCTCTGTCCACAGTTATTTTGTCATATAAAGGACCTCCAGGACAGAGTAGGAACACAAATACATATACAGTGACAAATAGGCAGTAACCTATTTGTTCCACAGCAACACAACTTTCAATACAAAATCCACCTTGCCTCAAGGGCTGAACTTCCCCGAGGGCCAAACTCAGCCAAAGTTCATGTTGTACATCAGCCATACCAAGCTTTACACAAAAGAGTCAAATGGGGTAGAGGGAGTGCTATCCTCAATGGCTCATTGGCTATAAAATTCACTTGTTAAATAGAATATATGTTTGCAGGTCTTCTCTTTGTCTTGATTTAAGTCAATGTCTTAACTGTTCCAATTGAGTTGAGTTTCTCAATCAATGGGCTATTGAACATAATGTTCCATCTTTACTCTTCTTCACTATCATGCCTTTCTTGTTCTCCTGATTTCCAGTTCTTTTGTGTATGTAACAACTTGTCATTAGAACAAAATTAAGAACATGGGCTTGACTGTACAGCCTCTTGGTTAAGGCTCCAACTTCAGATGTGTGAAAGTTAAGTGCTGGTTAATTATGGCTGTAAAATTGCTTAATTCGGGTGGCATATCTTCAGAACATGAACTGAAAGGGCTTTGTTTACTGTACTGACTCCAGGGGTGATTCAGATATTCTTTTACAATGTGATGGACCCATGCTTACGTCTGTGTTCCAAATCAAGCAGGATAGGGAGGTAAAACTTGATCTCCTTCTTTCCAGACAAACACTCAAATAATTATGGTGTCAGCTAAAAAGGAGAGATATTTATCTCTGCTATTATAAGGATGAACAGACCTGTCCTAAGATGTCTGTCTGTCTAAAAGGATCCATAGGAATCCTGATTGGACATAAGCAACTAAGAGACGGAGGACAGTTACTGCAGAAAGTAACTGACTATGAGGAAACACAAATACACAGCAGTGAAAATGATGGTGGGATGGGATCTTACAGAAGTAGAAATCTACATGCCTAAAGAATTTAGGCATTTTCAGTGTTAAATGATGAGGGGTTTTTTGGTGTTTTTTTGGGGTTTCTTTTTTTTGGGGGGGTTGTTTGTTTGTTTTTGGTTTTTTGGGGTTTTTGTGGTTTTTTGTTTGTTTTGTTTTGTTTTGTTTTGTTTTGTTTTGTTTTGTTTTGTTTTTTAACCAAAAAAATGTAGTTAGGTATCTAAGTCCACCTTCTGGTGATTCCTGGAACATCTAACCAGAGGCACGGAAAATTCCTTGAGAGCAGATCACCTACAATTTAGGCATTAATGTCAACACCCATTTGCTAGTATTGCCTTCTATTGCCTCAGAAATTCACTGAGCATTTGGGATTATCTTTACAGAGCCTACAATGATTTTAATTACAGAATTTAATAATTTTGAAAATTTGCTTTATACATCTGAGTGTTTTATTAGACCAGGAAGAAGTGATGGCCCTACCAATTCCAGTTTCGTGGGCTCAAATGCAGGTTTATACACATATTCTTAGATGCCTTTACCCCTACGCAGCATAGCAACAATTAGTGAAATTCTGAAAATTAAGCCCCAACATCCTACCCGTCAGAACAGTCAGAGCTAATATGGAAATCCATCAGCAACCAGTTATTAAAATTATGTAAGATCACACACAGTTTCCAAACTGCTCTCATAAAGAAAGAAAGGTAAATATTAGATAGGCTATATAGATTGGGTTTCATTTCATGACAAATATCTCAATTGTATGCAAAATATGGGATAGTGAAACACATTACAGAACTAGCTAGTTTTGACTGAAGAAATACAGTTCAAGCTTCTGTAGCAGGATTTAACTTTCACATGAGCTATTTAAGTAGCAATGACTGCATTAAAGAACCATCTTCAGCTACCCATCCTTTAACAGAAGAAAGAAAAATACATTAGAAGACCTCTCTTTAGCTGGCAAAGCCAATAACTGAAACATGGTGCACTTGAGCGCAGGCTTCTCCAACGCTCTGCTCTGCCCATAAGCCAGCTGAGTACTGACATCAGGAGAACCCAGCCTTTCAAATGTTTTAGAAAGGTTTCAGTCCTTGCTTGTTGAGAAGACAGGAGCTTGTTCAAACAGCAGGGAGACAAGAAATGGTGTAACATTCACATATATGTCCTCAATCACAGCATATCTGGTGATCTAGGACCCTTGCAGAGCACCAGCAAGATCACTGACTTGCCAGCTGCAATTTGCAATTATCTCTAGGGAACCAGCAAGGTAGGATAGGGAGCAAGACTGAGCCATGGAGAGATGAAGGTCAGAAAATATGAGAGCTTGGGATCCAGAGTGATAGGCTGAGGAAACAGCTCCATGGAGATTTTCAATTTTTTCCATCCCAGTTTGGCTCATAACTAAGACATAAGTATCCATGAAACATGCTCATACAGACTCTCAAAAATGTTTTTAGAACATTTCCCCCTGATTCATGTGGAATGCAGAGAACACAAGATGGGATGAGAGATAGGAAAAGTTTCACCAGTATGATACTGGGAAGATCTGTATATTTACCTCTTTATCTTAGCATAGTTAATACGCTTGTCCCACATTTGTTCTGCTACCAGCTCATTACTGTGAAGCATGTATTCCATAACATGGCAGGCTGCAGTCTCATGGTGTGTGTGGTGTTGACACATCTTTAACTACTAAGACATTAGACTCTCTAGTTTGATGAAGTCTTGCCACTAGCATTGCAAAAATTAAAGGGAAAACATTTTACATCTGCATCTACAGAAAGAGACATTTACATAAGCAAAATCTCCAGTACAGAGACAGTGCAAAGAGCAAAATGCAAGGGATATCAGCATGTAGGTATGACTTAGTGAGAGGTTATTAGGTGTATCTGGATAAGAGCTATAACTTGGGAAAGGGGGAGGTGTATTTATACATAGTGTATTATTTATGCCCATTACTTCTAATTGCCTAACTAGTTCTCTTTCCTCTCACGTATACTTTAGTATCCACCAACCAAAGAAAGATGTCTACAGCTAAATATCTGCCAATTATTATGGACTTTTGCTTAATATTCTATTGTTCCACTGACAGCACAGTTTTTAATATATCATTTTATACTATCCTGTACATCATCATTTTCCTGCCTCCCTTAGGGCTCTGGCTGTAATAGTTCTTATTTATTTCCACAAGCTAGCATATATGCAAAAGATCTTGTAGTCATGATGTCGCCCGAATCACCCTCACCTCTTCCCATCTTTGTTTTTGTAATCCTTTTCTGTCTGTTTTTAAAGCTACATTATAAAGAAACGTGAACACAGCATGTGTGTGGACACAAACCAGGGTCAAACACACAGTTTCTCTCCTCCTCAGCAGTGTTATACTGCAGCCTTTTATTGTGCCCTGTAGGTTTGGGGTTTTAGCTAATAAACTTGAAAACAGATCATAAGGGAAATAAAGGAAAACTCTCTTGCTATACCAATGGGTGAGGCAGGACTTTAACAGGCTGTATAGTAACAGATCACCTCATGGAATCTGCCCAGCACCTTCTAAGAGAATGAATGGAGCATTGATTCTGTGCTGGCAGTGCTGCAGTCTGGTTAGTTGCATCAAATGCTATTTCTTACTGAGTTCTTTTTTTCCAAATGCTTTTTTCGAGGAGAATCTGCAGCAGTATAAGCTGGAGTATAAGCTTGCAACTGCATCACTATGTCTGAAACAGAATAGACATCTTTAGGATCCTAGTTTTCAAACTTTCAGCAGTGTGCTTCTATAAACATATTTTGGCTGTGTTTTTTTTAAAGTGGGCTCTTTGGATCCAATTTCTTGGTATTCCCTGGTTGACAGGTAGAAAACCACACTTTTTTTGGGTTTTTTTCTTCAGATTTTAATAACAATGAAAAGGTGCACAAGCTTCATGGTCAAGATAGGACAGTGGGTACAAAAAATAGTTATCTTAAGGCAAAATTTACTCTTAGGGAAAATGGAACATTCCTTCTGAACTCACGAACTGGTAGTGCATGTGCAGGTTGGTTGTAGATGGTTGCTACAATAAGGCTTCTTTCATACAGGTGTGTTTATGCCCCAGGCTTGCTGGCCACAGTCCATTCCATTTACAGAAGCTGAATTAAACAATAACTACCGCATTGCAAAAAGAAGAAGGAAAAAAAAGGTGAGCGTCAAAGGAGATGCCTGAGAGCTTTGTTAGGGCCAAGAAAAACCCTGTTGCAGTTGTCAGAGCTTGTTGATGTTGCAGAGAATGGCACTTTTTTTTTCCTTTTTTTTTTTTTCTGCTGGATTTTGTGGTTCTGCCTTAGGAAAGAAAGTAAAATGGAACGGAAGAACAAAGTCCTACTCTATAAATCAGCAGCTGCTCCTTGCCAGATCAAAGGAGTGACATTTTTGCTCCTGGACTACTTGTCCACTTTAGGTGCTTGACAGACAGCTAACAGCTGGCCTGTTACATAGTATAGGAGAGTTGGGCTACATCTTCTTCAGAGTAGATGACAAGCTAATCAGAGATACCCACAGCACAGGACATGCGAGTGCACCTTGATCTCTTCAAACATACCCACTACATAATTGCTAAACACCTTTATGCATTTTTGGCAAGTCGCTACTTAGATAGTTTCCACTGAAACGTAAAAGAGAGAATTAGTGTCTTAATCTTATTTGATCAGGGAAGTTAAACAGATGTTAAATTTGTTGACAACACTCCTTTTTTGGTCAATTTAGAATTGATTAAAAAAATAATATGTTAAATATTGATAAGTGAAAAACAGGTGTGAAATACTTGAATGTGATATTATTCAAAAACTATACTTTGTTTGGGTTTTTTAAAAGTTACCTAAAATGAGGTCCCTCAGCTCCTGATTGCGTTTTGAAGACTGTTGGACCCTAATTAGTTTTGAAAGTATTTTCCTAGGAGTTTAAGATAACAAATTAACACATCTTTAAATGCACGAATTACTTAAAAATTTCGAGATTTGTTGTCTACCTTTAACATGAATTTCTAAGTGATAGCAAAACAAAGCACATATGCCAAATTAGCTAAAATTGTATTAAGCATCTCCACAAGATGTATGTGGAGAAACATGGAATTTTAATGTCAGTAGTAAAAATTTCAAAGTGATTCAGTTTCTAGTTGATTCCCATCTGCAATAAATCAAGTACAGGATGAGGTTAAATGCTATGGCATGTGTCTATTGACTTTACATTTTATCTGTAAGATATGAATAGCTAAGGAAGTATGTCTGTTTGTCTCCTCCCTTCCTTTCAAGTATCTTTAAAAGATCATTTTTACGGTGCGTGGTAAAAAAACATATACGAGCAACCTGATGGCACTGTCAAAAGAGGAACAGCCTCCTCCTCCGGCTGTGTTCTGTGGTTTCAGGTGGCACGCACCGAAAGGCGCTCGTTTCCCACCAGGAGCCAAGGGCGAGTAAGGGACGATACTTTTCCAGTTAGGCTGAGGTTTGCTGGGGGCTCCTGAGGAAAGCCGTGCCCACCCGCGACAGCGGCGCGCGTGGAGCGGCGCTGCCCGGGCACACTCCGCGCCGCGCCGGGGCTGGCACCGAGCAAAGGCGGCCCGGGCCCCGGCGCGGCCCGGCTCCGCGGGGGCACCCCCGGCCCGGCAGCGGTGCTCTGGCCCCACCTCATGGCGCCCTGCTGCACAGCGGGAGGCCTCCCCTGGGGCCACCCGGGCTGGACCTCGAGGCCGGCCCGGCTCCGCGGCCGGGAGCCGTAGCCGTTCCCTGGCGGGCGCTGCTGCCGCCGGCCCCGCGGACCGGCCGGATGCGGCCTTGGCGCGGGGCTGTGAGGGCTGTGAGGGCCGCGGGGCGCGGGCCGGCCGTGCCGCGGGGTGCCAGCTTCGCGGGGAGCCCCAGCTGCGGCCGGGGCCTTTCCTTCTCGGCCGGGGAGGGCCCCGCGCACAAACCCCTGCCCCGGGGCGAAGGCAGGGCGGCTCCCCCGCTCTGTGCTGTAGTGCAGGTGCTCCCCGTGACAGCCACGGGGGCTTTCCTCGGCAGAGCCAAATCGGTCCTCCGCGCTCCCGAGGAGTAATCTGGTAACCGAGAGTTACGCTTTTATCGAGGCTGATTTTCCTCTGAGGTGAATTGGTGCCCGTCTTGCCAGTTCTCATGATTTTATCGCAAGGCTCAAGTTGTTTCATGTTAACTCGAGGCCCCAGCTCCGGGAGACAATGGTTACGTGAGAATCTTTTCAAGTAAGCTTCTAGATTTTGTGGCTGAGAAGAGCGTTTTAAAAATGTGGCGCAATGAGTGAAAAACTCGCAAAGTAAACACTGGGAAGAGCGCTGTTTAAATTTCTGATTTTTTTTTTAGGACAGTCTCACAGTTACAGGACGAGCAAAATCATGATTTCCAACAATTGGCAGCTCCAAATGGCAGGAGGTATTTTTAGGAGGTCCAACATAAACACAGAAGATGCGGCAGAAGTCTTTGGGATGGTTAGCACCTACCTCAGGCTGCCTCATGCACCCCGCTAAGTTGTTCTCTGTTATCTTCTGGATAACTTCACCAAACGTGGATGGTGACTTAGGTCCTTTGAATCACACCATTGACAGATGTGAGATGTCAGAATAATCTTTAGAAAGTCGGTGTAAAAAGCCCTTAACCCCCCTTCTCTAACATGGCTGTCCAAAACTAGGTGAAACTTTGCCAGGGAATAAACCAGCCTGTCCCTCCCGCTTCCTCTCAAAAGCAATCACGTAACTGACTCCATTTCTCAATATTCATGACTTAGGGAAGCCTTATTTAGATGGCTCATTTCCAGGTGACTAACTCAGCTTTTTTTAATTTCCTATAAGGAATGCTGCAAATATGATTTGGTAACCAGGTGTGGCATAGATTCAGTGAAGCATAAACAAGGGCTTTTTCAACTATTTTTGTGCATACACATACTGAAGGATGCCTAAACCTAATTCTGTCAGTTTAGGATACATAGTGGAGGGAGAAGTTAAACAAACTAAGATAAACAGATTTTACTTGCTCAGATAAAAGTTCAGGTGATAGACAAAGACTGCTGTAAAGGCAGAGGGGTGGATATTGCTAAAAGCATTTCTGCAAATTAGTCTTTTCTAATGCATTATTTCAGACTGCTCTGAGCAGCTCATGACTTTTAATTTTATATATATACATATATTTTTTTTTTTTCTGCTTGGGAAAGAAGTAATTTTCTAGGTTACTTAGGAAAACATATTTGGTGACTCTTTCACTGGTTATTTTCCCTTCAAAATTAGGGCATTCTTGGGCAACAAGGGATCAGTGTACCATATGCACTTGAGCTAAACACTGACATGTTCATAGTCCAAATACTGAAATATCATTTGGGCAAGGATTTATTTCCCCGTCCAAGGTGAAAACATTTGGATTACTTTTTAGAATACATTCTTAGACTCTTACTCAGCAAAAACATTGAAGCAGGTGCTTAGACCCCATTTATTCTTCAAGCTCACCTCCCATTTATGTGGGTTTAATAAGAGTTGAGCTTCTCATCTACATTTGGCAGGGTTTTGAAAAATCTTGCAAGACTGTTCCCCTGGGCACCTAAAATTTTTTTTAAAAAAATTCAGATGGCATATAACAAACAATTCTAACCCCAAATCAGTGTTGCTATTGTCATTACTTGTATTTTTATTATTTCTGTGACTAAGTCTGTGACAAATGTTCATTCAGTACTTCTGTCCTTTTCAAGTCTAAGAGCAGAAGTGTCTTGGGCTAAAACTGAGTCAAAACTTTCCTTGTCATTAATCCTTTTAAAGAACTGATTATGAATTCATCTCACAAATTTGTTTATTTCTCTGGTTTTCACATAAAGAATTGAGAACCGATTTATGCAGCGGCTGGTTTGTTAAATAAATTCAATATTTTAGCACCTCATTTTCTAGGATGGATATTTTAAGTGGAAATCCAGATTGAAGACTGACACTGAAGTTTTGCGTTGTTCGTGGTGGCTCCATGTTGTTCCTCAGTTTCTCATGGGGAGCAGTCTATGCTGCTGGGGTGGGAATGCTTCCATTTGGCACCAGTTCATCTCAGAGAAGATATTAGGCATACAGACAAGTGATGGGAGTTAAGTATCACTCTCTGCTTGAGTTCTGACTAGGCCCCCAGTTGGGAACGAGTTCTAGTTTCCTAAGCATTCATGTACTCCATCCTCCTGAAACAAGACCTATTGTGACCCTACATACTTGAAGTGAATTTTCCATGATAACCATAAAGATGGAGATGTTTCTAATTCTGATTGCTTATCAGTACAGTCACTAACAGTTCATTTCAAGAACTAATCTTAAGCAGATTCAGTTATGGTGTGGCATGATGCTTCAAAATATAGGTACACTACATATAAAAAAGACAGTGGAAACAACAAAATTATTTTTGAGTGTGCCAGATTTGAGGAAGCAGATTAAGAATCACTATTTGCTATTTATTCTCTTTGCACTCTGCAGAAATATGTCTCTTACGATTTTATCAAAACATTATTTTATTATAAGAATAAAATTTATTATGCAAGTTTGAGTTTAACATCATTTGATGTGACTTGAGATAAAATATGATAAATATATAAAGAAGATTAATTACAGGACTTTCTGTAAAGTGCAGAATGCATATTTATTTTGGACGAAGAAAACCAAGTCTCTATTTGAAGAGATGAGATTAAATGCATATATTTAGATTATATAGTCATGCTAATTATCAGTGGTAGGAACCAATTAGAAGTAGTGCTACCAAATCACCAGACTACATTGCATATTCACTACTGCACCTTTACTGCTCTACTGGGTTTTGCTGTAAGCAGATAAAAGTGAAATCACTTCCTTTAAAAGTCCATATTGTTGTACCTTTTAAGCCAGATCTTGTTCATTTGTGCTTTCACAAACTGTCCCACAAAAGTAACCAGAACCGCTTGTGTGAGATAGACAGACTGGCTATAGGAAATAGATGTGGCTGCTTTAGCTAGCAATTAAGAAAAAAAAATACAAGATGCAAAAAACCTTTCGATTCGAATGGCTATTGTTTGAATAAGCAAGGTTGGTAATCTGTCATTTGCAAAATGCTAGAAGTGAGTTTTTTATTGAGCCTGCTATGTCAATGACATGTATTTCTCAACATTACACACCTCATTTATCATTCTGGAATGAGGACCAAGTACCATATGAATGTAGAGTTTGTGAAGGTATCGCCTCACAGCCCTGGAGGCTGATGACCTCTCTTTATCTACACAGCAGGTAAGGCACAAACAGTGGCAATGTGAGCTCTCTTTGCAGTCCCCTGCCAGTGTGCCTGACTGTTAAGCTGGGGGAACAAAGGAAAGATAGCATATGGATAGCAGATTGTAGGAGTGCTGAAAGAGGACTGAGGAAATCTATGTTGGGTGTGTGGCTCTGCCAAAGATCTCTTGTATGACTTTGGCCTTGTCACTAAATCTCCTTCTGTCTCTGTTCCTCTCTGCAAACAGGGAGAAGGCGTCTCTCCTCTCCCCCAGGCTTTGCCTGGAAATCTGTTCAGACTGAATTCTCTTGGACAGTGTGTTTATGAAGCATGGGGTGAAGTAAGACTGAGCTTCATCGGGTCCTCTAACTGCTGCTATCATCCAAATAATAGGAATTACTATTAACAGCAGAGTAACAAAGTCCATGTCTTTTTTGATAGATTTTACTCATCTTTTCAGGCCATTCAATCTTTGGCCTCTTGGGTGAAGGGTATGAACAAGGTAAGCAATTAGTGTCAGGAGCAGGGCTGTGAATTCTTCTTTTATAGGGTTCCAAATAATGCTGAAAACAGTGGCATTGGTGTTCTCTTTTTTCACTTGTCTCTTAATGCCTTTTGAAGATATTTGTACCTAAATAACATCAGAATGCTTCTCCAACACAAACTGAAGTGCTGTGCAAAAGGCTGTATTTTCTTTTATTTTGGCTCTGGATATGGCTCTCTGAGGGATTCAAAAACAGCCCTCAAAAAATGTAAAGGCTAGGGCAGGGACTTAGTTTTCTATGTCTCTATTATGCACTGTGCATATTTATGGGACAGCATAAGGAATAAATAATAAAGCACAAACACTGCATTCTGTGCCCTTGTCTACCAATTGTGCTGATGCATTACATGATGTAGCTACTGCTAGTGAAACTAGGATTCGATTTTTAGCTTCACCTGAAATGTATGTATGTTTTGCACCTGCAATCTTACAAATATAAATAATTTCATGTGTCATTTTTCAGACATACCCACTGGTGGGTATAACTGATGCTGTTTATGAACAAGACTTTTCAGAGGAGCCATAGAAATGGAATTTCAAAATTACCTGGATGCCTAAAGCCTGTTCTCCTATATCTTTCCGAGTATACATCAGTGTATCTTCTCTCTAGACGAAGTGTTGCTGGTCTAGAGGACATTGCTTGCACTTGCTGTTATGCAGATGTGCAAAAGAAAAATGGAGAAATAATGAAATCAGAAATCAAACCCAAGAGCTATTTTTTGCAAGTTTTAACTGGACAAATAGTATCACTTCTGTTGGGGTTTTGGTGGTGATGGTTTTTTTGTTTGTTGCTTTGGTTTGGGGGTTTTGTTTGTTTGTTTGTTTTTGGTTTTGTTTTGTTTTTCCTGTAGGAAAACAAATATGGAGAACTCACTTTTAGGGCTTGAACTCTCATTTCCAAATGAGAATTCACCAACTGGTGAATTGACTTTAGGTAGCGTTTGCAGTGAAAGACTGGCTTCATTCACATCAGCTGGATAAAATAAGGCCACACTCCTCTGGGAATGAATGGCTGGGTGAGATGGGGTTTTCAACACCCGTCCCAAAGGCTTAGTCTGTGGAGACTGTCGACTATGTAAGGCTGGAGCGCAATATCCCAGTCTCTGTGCCCAGAGGTAAAGCAGATGTCACCTGAAACCATTAAGAATGTAGAATTTTCTTAATGCTCTGCCTTGTTGTGCGAGCTCATTGAAAGAACACTTCAGAGGGCACTCATTTCTTACTAATGTAAACTTTCTGAGGAGTATCCAAAGATATGACCTCTGGGTGAACCTTTAACCTTCCCCTTAATTATTTGTTTGAAGACAGTGTGGAGTTCTCCTGCTGAGAGCCAAGGCCCATAATGCTTCGCAGCCCTGTGAGCAGGGATATGTGTGCAGGGAAGTGGAGAGGGACATAAATAAGGGGACCACCAGATGTAAATAATAAAAGTGGTTGGGGTTTAAAGAAAAAAATAAATAAAAAAAAAATAATTAAAAAAAACCCGAAAGAGCAATTTGGTTTCCCTGAAGAGTGGCCTGATTGAAGAAAAGGGGTTAGTAAGATGGAAAGTGTGTGCGTGTTGGGGGGGGGGGGGGGGATGGGGGGGGTGGGGGTGGGGTGTGTTTCTGTGATTTTTTACAGGCCTAAATAAGTGTTCATTCCATTCTTTAAAACCTTGCCATCTGTATACACCATTAGAAGCTCACAGGAGAAGAGAAAACAGTCTTATCAGGCTTTCCTGTTAATCTCTATTGGCCTTAACTTTAGCTGATAAAAGGCGTGCTGGATGGAGGAGGTTCGGGTCAGGCTCCATTTGGTCAGCGCAGCAACGTTACTGGAAAGTAACTCAGCAAATAAGTCCTATCGGGGACCTTTGTCTCTGAGGACGGAAACGCACTTCGAAGTCACAGAACTGGCAGCGATGCCTTCACTGTGCCACAGTCAGAAGGGAATAAACAAATATATTGACGGTGTCTGAGTTTTTATTTTAATACCTGAAGTCATGACTAATTCTGAGGCAGGATGACATTTCTGACAACTGAATGATACTTTTCCTAAAGAATAAAGAATGTCTTTTGGATATAAACGGAAAGATGCAACAGATCCTTTAGTGTTACTTGTAGCATTTATGCATCTGTCTAATGAAATTTCCACCTCTGTGATTACAGAAGATGCAATCGAAGGTGTGCCACTGTCCTTTGTTATCTGCGAAGGAATTTAACTGGAGGGTGGGAGGGAGTGAGGGAAGCACGACAAAAGGCCTTGCGGAGTTGATGCTATATAAAGGCTAGCAATTTACTAAATGAGCAGATGAACTTAGTTTTCAGTTAACTGACTGAAAGACTTTGCTAGGCGTTGGATCGGGACCAATGGCAATTATTGGAGGCTGTTTTGGATGATGGGCATGTTAGTATTTCTGAAGAGGATTAAACGCTAGTATTCGACTTCATTAGCACTCCTTAAGGGTCACCAGGCGAAAGCCTGAGCTGTGAAATAGCACATAAAACCTGCACGAAGGCTCCAAAGTGTTCTCAAACACAAAGAGAAGGGACAAAAACAAGTGTGGCTCCCAAGTGATAGAAAATTGCCCTGTTTTCAAAGATATTTTGTGAATAGACAAGTTTTGAAATTATTTTAGGGAAATTAATTTAGCTTGTGCTGATGTGGATTGCTGCGCATTAAGCTAATAAAAAATACGCAAGCACTTATTTTTGGATTACTAGCAAAATTAAATCCAGGCTCCACAGCCAACTAACTGCCTTTTACCAGTGCTCAAAAACATCGGCAACCACCCCAGTTTGAGATTTAAAAAAAAAAAAAAAAAAAAAAAAAAAAAAAAAAAAAAAGGTTATTTTGGGCCTAATATTAACCACATGTACCTGTGACTGGGGGTTTCTAACGAGTTGAAAAGTGCCTGAGTTGAGGGCAGGCAGGCGGTCGCCTTGCGCGGGGTGTCCCCGCTTGGACGCAGAGGTGGCCCCCAGCTGGCACTGACCTCCAAACGACCCTCGCCTTTACGGGCTCCAACTGCAGGAGTTGTAGAAGAGCAGAAGTCTTTCTGGGCCGGCACTTATTGCTGCTACGCTGGTGATAAAACTTCAGACAGCCTAATTGATGGCTTTGCTGACCTAACGATACCTTGTGAAAGCATGGAGTGGCAAAGCCTGGTCCTCATTTATGGCCAGCTGCAAGGAGAGCTGGATCCCTAAGATGGAAAGGGGAAAAGAAAGTCTCCCGGTCTCTGAACTTTAACCAGTATCTGAGCCACTTAGAAGAAGTTAAAGAAACAATTGTCTTTTAACACAAGTTTTTGGTCGCATTTACTTGTTCAAAGCCTTCTGGCAAATCCAGCTTTAAGCTGGCTAGTAAGATAAGCGTGTTACCGGTTACAATTTCTGAGCACTTAGAGGAAAATCCTTTAAAGTGAAATTATACTCTTTTAAAAAAGCAACGTGAAGCAAAACACATTACCACAGCATGCTAAAATCCTGTCACTTAAAGCAGAGGTGTTCTCAAAACAGAGAAGCAAGCTGATGAAAGGACTTCAATTCTTTGTATTCTGTTGCAGGTTTATTAATGCCAGAAGAAGAATAGTACAGCCTATGATTGACCAGTCAAATCGAGCAGGCAAGTTCCAAGTAGTATCTGTATTCAAGTCCCACAGGCGCAAATCCTCATCAAGTTATTCTTCAGGAGTCCCATCACCTGGTAAATAAATGCTCCAACCAGGCATTCTGGGAGATTTTTTTTTTTTTCTTATGTCCCCAGAATTCCGCTGTAGGAAGCAACTTCGCTAATTGGTGCTAATTGGAGATTTCCCACCCTGACTCTACTGAAACTGCTTTTTATTTTCCCTCTGAATTGGTAATTGGGTACAAGTAGTAGTGCCACAAGCAGTTTGTTTGACTGTGAGCTCTTGAATTACTCATTGCTTGTCTGCATCCAATCAGCAGGACAATCTCATTTTCTTGCTACCCACAACTCCTTGGTGTATGCATTGCTTTTACTTCTGGAAGGCGAGCTGTAAAACTCATTGTATCCATTCATTTGCTTTGACTATTCACAAGATGCTACTAATGTGACATGGTACCATACTGCCAGAAAATATTAAAAGATTATTACTTTTATTCAAGAATGCACCAGATATGTTCCCAGTGAAACATATGATTTTTATAACAATATCTTTTCTACATTTCTATTAAAGCATTTAGAATATGTAACACTTTACACAACAACTGGTACCATGTTTATTATTCCACTTTCTAATATGCATTTCCTCAGCATACTAGGGAGTTGTGGTTTCCTAACATGAGGTTATGGGATAAAACTGTTCTCCATGTGGTGATGACTGTTATCACTAACAAGGGCTTTAACTTGATGGTGATTTCGCCTGCTGCTTCACTTTAA